>NC_068307.1:41231504-41479806 GCF_025860055.1 Xyrauchen texanus | reverse complement strand
TGCAGAGATATGTGATTTGTTACTTGGTTGCTAGGGTAACCCCATATGGTTGCTAGGCAGTTACCATAGTGATACTAATGAAGTCTCCTTGCCATCCTGAGTAAAATAAGTCAACCCGGAAGTCTCTACTGTTTTCTAGTGCAGAGATATGTGATTTGTTACTCGGTTGCTAGGGTAACCCCATCTGGTTGCTAGGCAGTTACCATAGTGATAGTAATCAAGTGTCCTTGCCATCCTGAGTGAAATAAATCAACCCAGAGGTCTGTGATATTTTCTGGTGCAGAGATATGTGATTTGTTACTTGGTTGCTAGGGTAACCCCATCTGGTTGCTAGGCAGTTACCATAGTGATAGTAATAAAGTGTCCTTGCCATCCTGAATGAAATAAATCAACCCAGAGGTCTGTACTATTTTGTGGTGCAGAGATATGTGATTTGTTACTCGGTTGCTAGGGTAACCCCATCTGGTTGCTAGGCAGTTACCATAGTGATACTAATCAAGTGTCCTTGCCAGCCTGATTGAAATAAGTCAACCCGGAAGTCTCTATGTTTTTGTGATGCAGAGATATGTGATTTGTTACTCGGTTGCTAGGGTAAGCCCATCTGGTTGCTAGGCAGTTACCATAGTGATACTAATGAAGTGTCCTTTCCATCCTGATTGAAATAAGTCAACCCGGAAGTCTCTACGTTTTTCTGATGCAGAGATATGTGATTTGTTACTCGGTTGCTAGGGTAACCCCATCTGGTTGCTAGGCAGTTACCATAGTGATACTAATCAAGTCTCCTTGCCATCCTGATTGAAATAAATCAACCCAGAAGTCTCTCTGATTTTCTGGTGCAGAGATATAGTTACTGCTAAACGGTTGCTAGGGTACTCTGTGTAGTTGCTAGGGAGTGGCTTGGCAGCTGCCAATCATGAATCTCCAAAGGCTGCTTGTCAGTATGAATGATATAAACCAACTCCCATGCCTCTGTGACATTCAGAATGGAAGATATCCCTCTATGGATTTTGGTTGTTAAGGTGCTCGACAATGGTTGCTAGGGAGGGGCTAGGAAGTGTTGAAGTGATGCATGATTGGCTGTTTGCTGTCCCGAGTCAAACGAGACCACCCTTGTGTTTCTATGACACTTCTATCCGGAGATATCCCTTTGATCTTTTTCAATAGAAGTCTATGGGACTTGTTGCTAAGGTGCTCTTAATGGTTGCTAGGGCGTGGCTTGATAGCTTCACAATGATCCAGAGAGACTGATTGGTTGTCTGAGTAAAATGAGCCCACCCCCTCGTCTCTATGACACTGTGATCCAGAGCTATGTTCAATACAAATCCCTATGCCTTTTCATTTCATGGGCCGCCCTACACCATTATAAGTCAATTGGGGCATTTTTGGGCAGCTCCTGCCCCCAGGGGTGCAACTTTTACCCCATATTGAGGTATGCTCTTACAGAGCCTGCCAGCCTCTTCAAATGTGGCAAATCACACGCTTCTACTAAATCCTCGCTTGGAGCTGTGACGCGCCAAAGTTTGTCTCAATGTTAAGTCTATGGGATTTTTCGCCGCTTTTTTGCCCCTGGGGCAAATACCGCACTCGATCGCTTATAAAAGTCATAGCACACGTGTCCTCAATAGGCCGCTCGATTTGATACCTCATTCGTGGGTCTACGCCAAACGGTGCGGACGAGTTAGGTGCCGAGTTTTGTTAAGAGATATAATAAAAATAATAACTAGATAGGTACATTTCCTGAAGAAAATGTGAGTGGTGCTTGCCGTGGCAAAACTCGCCAAACAGCATGTTGTAACTTGAAAAGAAAAAAATTATGGTCATAAATAAATCAGCCCAGAAGTCTGTACGATTTTCTGGTGCAGAAATATGTGATTTTTTACTCGGTTGCTAGGGTAAGCCCATGTGGTTGCTATGCAGTTACCAAGGTAATACAATACATGGCTCCTTTCCATCCTGAGTGAAATAAGTCAACCCGAAGTCTGTAGTGTTTTCTGGTGCAGAGATATGTGATTTGTTACTCGGTTGCTAGGGTAACCCCATCTGGTTGCTAGGCAGTTACCATATTGATACTAATGAAGTGTTCTTGCCATCCTGGTTGAAATAAATCAACCCGAAGTCTGTACTCTTTTCTGGTGCCGAGATATGTGATTTGTTTCTCGGTTGCTAGGGTAACCCCATCTGGTTGCTAGGCAGTTACCATAGTGATAGTAATCAAGTGTCCTTGCGATCCTGAGTGAAATAAATCAACCCGAAGTCTGTACTCTTTTCTGGTGCCGAGATATGTGATTTGTTTCTCGGTTGCTAGGGTAACCCCATCTGGTTGCTAGGCAGTTACCATAGTGATAGTAATCAAGTGTCCTTGCGATCCTGAGTGAAATAAATCAACCCGAAGTCAGTACTATTTTCTGGTGCAGAGATATGTGATTTGTTACTCGGTTGCTAGGGTAACCCCATCTGGTTGCTAGGCAGTTACCATAGTGATAGTAATCAAGTGTCCTTGCCATCCTGATTGAAATAAGTCAACCCAGAAGTATCTACGCTTTTCTGATGCAGAGATATGTGATTTGTTACTCGGTTGCTAGGGTAACCCCATGTGGTTGCTAGGCAGTTACCATATTGATACTAATGAAGTGTCCTTGCCATCCTGGTTGAAATAAATCAACCTGGAAGTCTGTACTCTTTTCTGGTGCCGAGATATGTGATTTGTTTCTCGGTTGCTAGGGTAACCCCATCTGGTTGCTAGGCAGTTACCATAGTGATAGTAATGAAGTGTCCTTGCCATCCTGAGTGAAATAAATCAACCCGAAGTCAGTACTATTTTCTGGTGCAGAGATATGTGATTTGTTACTCGGTTGCTAGGGTAACCCCATCTGGTTGCTAGGCAGTAATCATAGTGATACTAATCAAGTGTCCTTGCCATCCTGATTGAAATAAGTCAACCCTGAAGTCTCTACGCTTTTCTGATGCAGAGATATGTGATTTGTTACTCGGTTGCTAGGGTAAGCTCATGTGGTTGCTAGGCAGTTACCATAGTGATACTAATGAAGTGTCCTTGCCATCCTGATTGAAATAAGTCAACCCGAAGTCTCTACGCTTTTCTGATGCAGAGATATGTGATTTGTTACTCGGTTGCTAGGGTAACCCCATCTGGTTGCTAGGCAGTTAACATAGTGATACTTATCAAGTCTCCTTGCCATCCTGATTGAAATAAGTCAACCCGAAGTCTCTATGTTTTTGTGATGCAGAGATATGTGATTTGTTACTCGGTTGCTAGGGTAAGCCCATCTGGTTGCTAGGCAGATACCATAGTGATACTAATCAAGTGTCCTTGCCATCCTGATTGAAATAAGTCAACCCGAAGTCTCTACGCTTTTCTGATGCAGAGATATGTGATTTGTTACTCGGTTGCTAGGGTAACCCCATCTGGTTGCTAGGCAGTTAAAATAGTGATACTTATCAAGTCTCCTTGCCATCCTGATTGAAATAAATCAACCCAGAAGTCTCTCTGATTTTCTGGTGCAGAGATATAGTTACTGCTAAACGGTTGCTAGGGTACTCTGTTTAGTTGCTAGGGAGTGGCTTGGCAGCTGCCAATCATGAATCTCCAAAGGCTGCTTGTCAGTATGAATGATATAAACCAACTCCCATGCCTCTGTGACATTCAGAATGGAAGATATCCCTCTATGGATTTTGGTTGTTAAGGTGCTCGACAATGGTTGCTAGGGAGGGGCTAGGAAGTGTTGAAGTGATGCATGATTGGCTGTTTGCTGTCCCGAGTCAAACGAGACCACCCTTGTGTTTCTATGACACTTCTATCCGGAGATATCCCTTTGATCTTTTTCAATAGAAGTCTATGGGACTTGTTGCTAAGGTGCTCTTAATGGTTGCTAGGGCGTGGCTTGATAGCTTCACAATGATCCAGAGAGACTGATTGGTTGTCTGAGTAAAATGAGCCCACCCCTCGTCTCTATGACACTGTGATCCAGAGCTATGTTCAATACAAATCCCTATGCCTTTTCATTTCATGGGCCGCCCTACACCATTATAAGTCAATTGGGGCATTTTTGGGCAGCTCCTGCCCCCAGGGGTGCAACTTTTACCCCATATTGAGGTATGCTCTTACAGAGCCTGCCAGCCTCTTCAAATGTGGCAAATCACACGCTTCTACTAAATCCTCGCTTGGAGCTGTGGACGCCACAAAGTTTGTCTCAATGTTAAGTCTATGGGATTTTTCGCCGCTTTTTTGCCCCTGGGGCAAATACCGCACTCCGATCGCTTATAAAAGTCATAGCACATGTGTCCTCAATAGGTCGCTCGATTTGACACCTCATTCGTGGGTCTACGCCAAACGGTGCGGGACGCAGTTAGGTGCCGAGTTTTGTTAAGAGATATAAAAATAAAAATAAAAATAAAAATAAAAAGTATAATAATAAGTATGTGAGATTACAATAGTGATGCTTTGCAAGCACCACTAACTAGATGGGTACATTTCCTGAAGAAAATGTGTGTGGTGCTTGCCGTGGCAAAACTCGGCCAAACAGCATGCTGTAACTTCGAAAAGAACAAAAATCACGGTCAGTAAATAAATCAACCCGAAGTCTGTACGATTTGCTGGTGCAGAAATATGTGATTTGTTACTCGGTTGCTAGGGTAAGCCCGTGTGGTTGCTATGCAGTTACCAAGGTAATACAATACATGGCTCCTTTCCATCCCGAGTGAAATAAGTCAACCCGAAGTCTGTACGCTTTTCTGATGCAGAGATATGTGATTTGTTACTCTGTTGCTAGGGTAACCCCATGTGGTTGCTAGGCAGTTACCGTAGTGATACTTATCAAGTGTCCTTGCCATCCTGATTGGAATAAATCAACCCAGAAGTCTCTCTGATTTTCTGGTGCAGAGATATAGTTATAGCTAAACGGTTGCTAGGGTACTCTGTTTAGTTGCTAGGGAGTGGTTTGGCAGCTGCCAATCGTGAAACTTCAAAGGCTGTTTGTCAGTATGAATGACATAAACCAACTCCCATGCCTCTGTGACATTCAGAATGGAAGATATGCCTCTATGGATTTTGGTTGCTAAGGTGCTCGACAATGGTTGGTAGGGAGGGGCTAGGAAGTGTTGAGGTGATTCATGATTGGCTGTTTGCTGCCCCGAGTCAAACGAGACCACCCTTGTGTTTCTATGACACTTCTATCCGGAGATATCCCTTTGATGTCTTTCATTAAAATCTATGGGACTTGTTGCTAAGGTGCTTTAAATTGTTGTTAGGGCTTGGCTTGATAGCTTCACAATGATCCCGAGAGACTGATTGGTCATCTGAGTAAAATGAGCCCGCCCCCTTGTCTCTATGACACTGTGATCCAGAGCTATGTTCAATACAAAATGCCTATTTCATGGTCCGTCCTACACCATTATAAGTCAACTGGGGCATTTTTGGGCAGCTCCTGCCCCCTAGGGGTGCAACTTTTACCCCATATTGAGGTATGCTCTTACAGAGCCTGCCAGCCTCTTCAAATGTGGGAAATAACACGTTTCTGTGAAATCCTCGATCGGAGCTGTGACGCATCAAAGTTTGTCGCAATGTTAAGTCTATGGGATTTTTCGGCCGCTTTTTTGCCCCTGGGGCAAATACCATACCCCCGATCGCTTATAAAAGTCATAGCACACGTGTCATCAATAGGCCGTTCGATTTGACACCTCATTCGTGGGTCTACGCCAAACGGTAGCGGACGAAGTTAGGTGTCGAAGTTTTGTAACGGAGATATAAAAATAAAAATAAAAATAACTAGATAGGTACATTTCCTGAAGAAAATGTGAGTGGTGCTTGCCGTGGCAAAACTCGTCATATAGAATGCTTGAAAAGAACAAGAATTATGGTCATAAATAAATCAACCCAGAAGTCTGTACGATTTTCTGGTGCAGAAATATGTGATTTGTTACCAGGTTGCTAGGGTAAGCCCATCTGGTTGCTATGCAGTTAGCAAGGTAATACAATACATGGCTCCTTTCCATCCTGAGTGAAATAAGTCAACCCGGAAGTCTGTACGGTTTTCTGGTGCAGAGATATGTGATTTGTTACTCGGTTGCTAGCGTAACACCATCTGGTTGCTAGGCAGTTACCATAGTGATACTAATCAAGTGTCCTTGCCATCCTGAGTGAAATAAGTCAACCCGGAAGTCTCTACGTTTTTGTGATGCAGAGATATGTGATTTGTTACTCGGTTGCTAGGGTAACCCCATCTGGTTGCTAGGCAGTTACCATAGTTATACTAATGAAGTGTCCTTGCCATCCTGAGTGAAATAAATCAACCCGAAGTCTCTACGCTTTTCTGATGCAGAGATATGTGATTTGTTACTCGGTTGCTAGGGTAAGCCCATCTGGTTGCTAGGCAGTTACCATAGTGATACTAATGATGTCTCCTTGCCATCCTGATTGAAATAAGTCAACCCGAAGTCTCTACGTTTTTGTGATGCAGAGTTATGTGATTTGTTACTCGGTTGCTAGGGTAACCCCATCTGGTTGCTAGGCAGTTGACCATAGTGATACTAATCAAGTCTCCTTGCCATCCTGATTGAAATAAGTCAACCCGAAGTCTCTACGCTTTTCTGATGCAGAGATATGTGATTTGTTACTCGGTTGCTAGGGTAAGCCCATCTGGTTGCTAGGCAGTTACCATAGTGATACTAATGAAGTCTCCTTGCCATCCTGATTGAAATAAGTCAACCCGAAGTCTCTATGTTTTTGTGATGCAGAGATATGTGATTTGTTACTCGGTTGCTAGGGTAACCCCATCTGGTTGCTAGGCAGATACCATAGTGATACTAATCAAGTGTCCTTGCCATCCTGATTGAAATAAGTCAACCCGAAGTCTCTACGCTTTTCTGATGCAGAGATATGTGATTTGTTACTCGGTTGCTAGGGTAAGCCCATCTGGTTGCTAGGCAGTTACCATAGTGATACTAATGAAGTCTCCTTGCCATCCTGATTGAAATAAGTCAACCCGAAGTCTCTATGTTTTTGTGATGCAGAGATATGTGATTTGTTACTCGGTTGCTAGGGTAAGCCCATCTGGTTGCTAGGCAGTTACCATAGTGATACTAATGAAGTGTCCTTGCCATCCTGATTGAAATAAGTCAACCCGAAGTCTCTACGCTTTTCTGATGCAGAGATATGTGATTTGTTACTCGGTTGCTAGGGTAACCCCATCTGGTTGCTAGGCAGTTAACATAGTGATACTTATCAAGTCTCCTTGCCATCCTGATTGAAATAAATCAACCCAGAAGTCTCTCTGATTTTCTGGTGCAGAGATATAGTTACTGCTAAACGGTTGCTAGGGTACTCTGTCTAGTTGCTAGGAGTAGCTTGGCAGCTGCCAATCATGAATCTCCAAAGGCTGCTTGTCAGTATGAATGATATAAACCAACTCCCATGCCTCTGTGACATTCAGAATGGAAGATATCCTCTATGGATTTTGGTTGCTAAGGTGCTCGACAATGGTTGCTAGGGAGGGGCTAGGAAGTGTTGAGGTGATGCATGATTGGCTGTTTGCTGTCCCGAAGTGAAACGAGACCACCCTTGTGTTTCTATGACACTTCTATCCGAGATATCCCTTTGATGTCTTTCATTAGAAGTCTATGGGACTTGTTGCTAAGGTGCTCTAAATTGTTGCTAGGGCGTGGCTTGATAGATTCAAAATGATCCTGAGATACTGATTGGTCGTCTGAGTAAAATGAGCCCACCCCATTGTCTCTATGACACTGTGATCCAGAGCTATGTTGAATACAAATCCCAATGCCATTTCATTTCATGGGCCGCCCTACACCATTGTAAGTCAATTGGGGCATTTTTGGGCAGCTCCTGCCCCCAGGGGTGCAACTTTTACCCCATTTTGAGGTATGCTCTTACAGAGCCTGCCAGCCTCTTCAAATATGGCAAATCACACGCTTCTGCGAAATCCTCGCCGAGCTGTGACGCCAAAGTTTGTCGCAATGTTAAGTCTATGGGATTTTTCGGCCGCTTTTTGCCCCTGGGGCAATTACCGCACTCGACGCTTATAAAAGTCATAGCACACGTGTCCTCAATAGGTCGCTCGATTTGACACCTCATTCGTGGGTCTACGCCAAACGGTGCGGGACGAAGTTAGGTGCCAAGTTTTGTATGGAGATAGAATAATAATAAAAGAAGAAAATAAAAATAAAAATAAGTATGTGAGATTACAATAGTGATGCTTTGCAAGCACCACTAAAATAATAAGTATGTGAGATTACAATAGTGATGCTTTGCAAGCACCACTAACTAGATGGGTACATTTCCTGAAGAAAATGTGAGTGGTGCTTGCCGTGGCTAAAACTCGCCAAACAGCATGCTGTAACTTGAAAAGAACAAAAATCACGGTCAGAAATAAATCAACCCAGAAGTCTGTACGATTTTCTGGTGCAGAAATATGTGATTTGTTACTCGGTTGCTAGGGTAAGCCCGTGTGGTTGCTATGCAGTTACCAAGGTAATACAATACGTGCTCCTTTCCATCCTGAGTGAAATAAGTCAACCCGAAGTCTCTAGTGTTTTCTGATGCAGAGATATGTGATTTGTTACTCTGTTGCTAGGGTAACCCCATCTGGTTGCTAGGCAGTTACCATAGTGATACTTATGAAGTGTCCTTGCCATCCTGATTGAAATAAATCAACCCAGAAGTCTCTCTGATTTTCTGGTGCAGAGATATAGTTACTAGCTAAACGGTTGCTAGGGTACTCTGTTTAGTTGCTAGGGAGTGGCTTGGCAGCTGCCAATCATGAAACTCCAAAGGCTGCTTGTCAGTATGAATGATATAAACCAACTCCCATGCCTCTGTGACATTCAGAATGGAAGATATGCCTCTATGGATTTTGGTTGTTAAGGTGCTCGACAATGGTTGCTAGGGAGGGGCTAGGAAGTGTTGAGGTGATGCATGATTGGCTGTTTGCTGTCCCGAAGTCAAACGAGACCACCCTTGTGTTTCTATGACACTTCTATCCGGAGATATCCCTTTGATCTGTTTCAATAGAAGTCTATGGGACTTGTTGCTAAGGTGCTCTTAATGGTTGCTAGGGCGTGGCTTGATAGCTTCACAATGATCCTGAGAGACTGATTGGTCGTCTGAGTAAAATGAGCCCACCCCCTCGTCTCTATGACACTGTGATCCAGAGCTATGTTCAATACAAATCCCTATGCCTTTTCATTTCATGGGCCGGCCCTACACCATTATAAGTCAATTGGGGCATTTTTGGGCAGCTCCTGCCCCCAGGGGTGCAACTTTTACCCCATATTGAGGTATGCTCTTACAGAGCCTGCCAGCCTCTTCAAATGTGGCAAATCACACGCTTTACTAAATCCTCGCTTGGAGCTGTGACGCCACAAAGTTTGTCTCAATGTTAAGTCTATGGGATTTTTCGTCGCTTTTTGCCCCTGGGGCAAATACCGCACTCGATCGCTTATAAAAGTCATAGCACACGTGTCCTCAATAGGTCGCTCGATTTGATACCTCATTCGTGGGTCTACGCCAAACGGTAAGCGGACGAGTTAGGTGCCAAGTTTTGTTAAGAGATATAATAAAAATAAAAACTAGATGGGTACATTTCCTGAAGAAAATGTGAGTGGTGCTTGCCGTGGCAAAACTCGGCCAAACAGCATGTTGTAACTTGAAAATAACAAAAATTATGGTCATAAATAAACCAACCCAGAAATGTGTACGATGTTCTGGTGCAGAAATATGTGATTTGTTACTCGGTTGCTAGGGTAAGCCCGTGTGGTTGCTATGCAGTTACCAAGGTAATACAATACATGGCTCCTTTCCATCCTGAGTGAAATAAGTCAACCCGAAGTCTGTAGTGTGTTCTGGTGCAGAGATATGTGATATGTTGCTCGGTTGCTAGGGTAACTCCATCTGGTTGCTAGGCAGTTACCATAGTGATACTAATCAAGTCTCCTGGCCATCCTGATTAAAATAAATCAACCCGAAGTCTCTATGTTTTTGTGATGCAGAGATATGTGATTTTTTACTCGGTTGCTAGGGTAACCCCATCTGGTTGCTAGGCAGATACCATAGTGATACTAATCAAGTGTCCTTGCCATCCTTATTGAAATAAGTCAACCCGAAGTCTCTACGCTTTTCTGATGCAGAGATATGTGATTTGTTACTCGGTTGCTAGGGTAAGCCCATCTGGTTGCTAGGCAGTTACCATAGTGATACTAATGAAGTCTCCTTGCCATCCTGATTGAAATAAGTCAACCCGAAGTCTCTATGTTTTTGTGATGCAGAGATATGTGATTTTTTACTCGGTTGCTAGGGTAACCCCATCTGGTTGCTAGGCAGATACCATAGTGATACTAATCAAGTGTCCTTGCCATCCTTATTGAAATAAGTCAACCCGAAGTCTCTACGCTTTTCTGATGCAGAGATATGTGATTTGTTACTCGGTTGCTAGGGTAAGCCCATCTGGTTGCTAGGCAGTTACCATAGTGATACTAATGAAGTCTCCTTGCCATCCTGATTGAAGTAAGTCAACCCGAAGTCTCTATGTTTTTGTGATGCAGAGATATGTGATTTGTTACTCGGTTGCTAGGGTAAGCCCATCTGGTTGCTAGGCAGTTACCATAGTGATACTAATGAAGTGTCCTTGCCATCCTGATTGAAATAAGTCAACCCGAAGTCTCTACGCTTTTCTGATGCAGAGATATGTGATTTGTTACTCGGTTGCTAGGGTAACCCCATCTGGTTGCTAGGCAGTTAACATAGTGATACTTATCAAGTCTCCTTGCCATCCTGATTGAAATAAATCAACCCAGAAGTCTCTCTGATTTTCTGGTGCAGAGATATAGTTACTGCTAAACGGTTGCTAGGGTACTCTGTGTAGTTGCTAGGAGTGACTTGGCAGCTGCCAATCATGAATCTCCAAAGGCTGCTTGTCAGTATGAATGATATAAACCAACTCCCATGCCTCTGTGACATTCAGAATGGAAGATATCCCTCTATGGATTTTGGTTGTTAAGGTGCTCGACAATGGTTGCTAGGAGGGGCTAGGAAGTGTTGAAGTGATGCATGATTGGCTGTTTGCTGTCCCGAGTCAAACGAGACCACCCTTGTGTTTCTATGACACTTCTATCCGAGATATCCCTTTGATCTTTTTCAATAGAAGTCTATGGGACTTGTTGCTAAGGTGCTCTTAATGGTTGCTAGGGCGTGGCTTGATAGCTTCACAATGATCCAGAGAGACTGATTGGTTGTCTGAGTAAAATGAGCCCACCCCCTCGCCTCTATGACACTGTGATCCAGAGCTATGTTCAATACAAATCCCTATGCCTTTTCATTTCATGGGCCAGCCCTACACCATTATAAGTCAATTGGGGCATTTTTGGGCAGCTCCTGCCCCCAGGGGTGCAACTTTTACCCCATATTGAGGTATGCTCTTACAGAGCCTGCCAGCCTCTTCAAATGTGGCAAATCACACGCTTCTACTGAAATCCTCGCTTGGAGCTGTGACGCGCCAAAGTTTGTCTCAATGTTAAGTCTATGGGATTTTTCGCCGCTTTTTGCCCCTGGGGCAAATACCGCACTCGATCGCTATAAAAGTCATAGCACACGTGTCCTCAATAGGCCGCTCGATTTGATACCTCATTCGTGGGTCTACGTCAAACGGTGCGGACGAAGTTAGGTGCCGAGTTTTGTTAAGAGATATAATAAAATAAAATAAAAATAACTAGATAGGTACATTTCCTGAAGAAAATGTGAGTGGTGCTTGCCGTGGCAAAACTCGTGCAAACAGCATGTTGTAACTTGAAAAGAACAAAAATTATGGTCATAAATAAATCAACCCAGAAGTCTGTACGATTTTCTGGTGCAGAAATATGTGATTTGTTACTCGGTTGCTAGGGTAAGCCCATGTGGTTGCTATGCAGTTACCAAGGTAATACAATACATGGCTCCTTTCCATCCTGAGTGAAATAAGTCAACCCGAAGTCTGTAGTGTTTTCTGGTGCAGAGATATGTGATTTGTTGCTCGGTTGCTAGGGTAACCCCATCTGGTTGCTAGGCAGTTACCATAGTGATACTTATCAAGTGTCCTTGCCATCCTGATTGAAATAAATCAACCCAGAAGTCTGTACGCTTTTCTGATGCAGAGATATGTGATTTGTTACTCGGTTGCTAGGGTAACCCCATCTGGTTGTTAGGCAGTTACCATAGTGATACTAATCAAGTGTCCTTGCCATCCTGATTGAAATAAACCAACCCAGAAGTCTCTACGTTTTTCTGATGCAGAGATATGTGATTTGTTACTTGGTTGCTAGGGTAACCCCATCTGGTTGCTAGGCAGTTACCATAGTGATACTAATGAAGTCTCCTTGCCATCCTGATTGAAATAAGTCAACCCGAAGTCTCTACTGTTTTCTAGATGCAGAGATATGTGATTTGTTACTCGGTTGCTAGGGTAACCCCATCTGGTTGCTAGGCAGTTACCATAGTGATACTAATCAAGTCTCCTTGCCATCCTGATTGAAATAAATCAACCCAGAAGTCTCTCTGATTTTCTGGTGCAGAGATATAGTTACTGCTAAACGGTTGCTAGGGTACTCTGTGTAGTTGCTAGGAGTGGCTTGGCAGCTGCCAATCATGAATCTCCAAAGGCTGCTTGTCAGTATGAATGATATAAACCAACTCCCATGCCTCTGTGACATTCAGAATGGAAGATATCCCTCTATGGATTTTGGTTGTTAAGGTGCTCGACAATGGTTGCTAGGGAGGGCTAGGAAGTGTTGATTTGATGCATGATTGGCTGTTTGCTGTCCCGAGTCAAACGAGACCACCCTTGTGTTTCTATGACACTTCTATCCGGAGATATCCCTTTGATCTGTTTCAATAGAAGTCTATGGGACTTGTTGCTAAGGTGCTCTTAATGGTTGCTAGGGCGTGGCTTGATAGCTTCACAATGATCCTGAGAGACTGATTGGTCGTCTGAGTAAAATGAGCCCACCCCCTCGCCTCTATGACACTGTGATCCAGAGCTATGTTCAATACAAATCCCTATGCCTTTTCATTTCATGGGCCGCCCTACACCATTATAAGTCAATTGGGGCATTTTTGGGCAGCTCCTGCCCCCAGGGGTGCAACTTTTACCCCATATTGAGGTATGCTCTTACAGAGCCTGCCAGCCTCTTCAAATGTGGCAAATCACACGCTTCTACTAAATCCTCGCTGGAGCTGTGACGCCAAAGTTTGTCTCAATGTTAAGTCTATGGGATTTTTCGGCCGCTTTTTGCCCCTGGGGCAAATACTCGCACTCGATCGCTTATAAAAGTCATAGCACACGTGTCCTCAATAGGTCGCTCGATTTGACACCTCATTCGTGGGTCTACGCCAAACGGTGCGGACGAGTTAGGTGCCGAGTTTTGTTAAGAGATATAAAAAATAAAAATAAAAAGTATAATAAGTATGTGAAGATTACAATGAGTGATGCTTTGCAAGCACCACTAAAAATAAAAAGTATAATAAGTATGTGAAGATTACAATAGTGATGCTTGTGCAAGCACCACTAAAAGTAACAAGTATAGTAAGTATGTGAGATTACAATAGTGATGCTTTGCAAGCACCACTAAGTCAATAAGTATGTGAGATTACAATAGTGATGCTGGTTGCTAAGCAACCACTGATAAGTATGCAGTTACAATAGTGATACTATGCTTGCATCCTGATTAAATAAATCAAGCTCATGTGAGATGCACAGATAGTGATGTTTGCTAGCGCCAGCTAATAATAAGTTGCTGAGTTACAATAGTGATGCTATTGCAAGCATCCTGATTGAAATAAGTCAATCAAGTCTGTAGATTACAATAGTGATGCTTTGCAAGCACCACTAGTAAGTATGTGAGTTACAATAGTGATGCTTTGCAAGCACCACTAATAAGTATGTGAGATTGCAATAGTGATGCTGTTGCTAGGTAACCCCATCTGGTTGCTAGGCAGATTACCATAGTGATACTAATCAAGTGTCCTTGCCATCCTGATTGAAATAAGTCAACCCAGAAGTCTCTACGCTTTTCTGATGCAGAGATATGTGATTTGTTACTTGCTGCTAGGGTAACCCCATCTGGTTGCTAGGCAGTTACCATAGTGATACTAATCAAGTGTCCTTGCCATCCTGATTGAAATAAGTCAACCCGAAGTCTCTATGCTTTTGCTGATGCAGAGATATGTGATTTGTTACTCGGTTGCTAGGGTAAGCCCATCTGGTTGCTAGGCAGTTACCATAGTGATACTAATGAAGTGCTCCTTGCCATCCTGATTGAAATAAGTCAACCCGAAGTCTCTACGCTTTTCTGATGCAGAGATATGTGATTTGTTACTCGGTTGCTAGGGTAACCCCATCTGGTTGCTAGGCAGTTACCATAGTGATACTTATCAAGTGTCCTTGCCATCCTGATTGAAATAAATCAACCCAGAAGTCTCTCTGATTTTCTGGTGCAGAGATATAGTTACTAGCTAAACGGTTGCTAGGGTACTCTGTGTAGTTGCTAGGAGTGGCTTGGCAGCTGCCAATCATGAATCTCCAAAGGCTGCTTGTCAGTATGAATGATATAAACCAACTCCCATGCCTCTGTGACATTCAGAATGGAAGATATCCCTCTATGGATTTTGGTTGTTAAGGTGCTCGACAATGGTTGCTAGGGAGGGGCTAGGAAGTGTTGAAGTGATGCATGATTGGCTGTTTGCTGTCCCGAGTCAAACGAGACCACCCTTGTGTTTCTATGACACTTCTATCCGAGATATCCCTTTGATCTTTTTCAATAGAAGTCTATGGGACTTGTTGCTAAGGTGCTCTTAATGGTTGCTAGGGCGTGGCTTGATAGCTTCACAATGATCCAGAGAGACTGATTGGTCGTCTGAGTAAAATGAGCCCACCCCCTCGTCTCTATGACACTGTGATCCAGAGCTATGTTCAATACAAATCCCTATGCCTTTTCATTTCATGGGCCGCCCTACACCATTATAAGTCAATTGGGGCATTTTTGGCAGCTCCTGCCCCCTAGGGTGCAACTTTTACCCCATATTGAGGTATGCTCTTACAGAGCCTGCCAGCCTCTTCAAATGTGGCAAATCACACGCTTCTGTAAATCCTCGCTTGGAGCTGTGACGCATCAAAGTTTGTCTCAATGTTAAGTCTATGGGATTTTTCGGCCGCTTTTTGCCCCTGGGGCAAATACCGCACTCGATCGCTTATAAAAGTCATAGCACACGTGTCCTCAATAGGTCGCTCGATTTGATACCTCATTCGTGGGTCTACGCCAAACGGTAGCGGGACGAAGTTAGGTGCCAAGTTTTGTTAAGAGATATAAAATAAAAATAAAATAAAACTAGATAGGTACATTTCCTGAAGAAAATGTGAGTGGTGCTTGCCGTGGCAAAACTCGGCCAAACAGCATGTTGTAACTGGAAAAGAAAAAAATTATGGTCATAAATAAATCAGCCCAGAAGTCTGTACGATTTTCTGGTGCAGAAATATGTGATTTTTTACTCGGTTGCTAGGGTAAGCCCATGTGGTTGCTATGCAGTTACCAAGGTAATACAATACATGGCTCCTTTCCATCCTGAATGAAATAAGTCAACCCGGAAGTCTGTAGTGTTTTCTGGTGCAGAGATATGTGATTTGTTACTCGGTTGCTAGGGTAACCCCATCTGGTTGCTAGGCAGTTACCATATTGATACTAATGAAGTGTCCTTGCCATCCTGGTTGAAATAAATCAACCCGAAGTCTGTACTCTTTTCTGGTGCCGAGATATGTGATTTGTTTCTCGGTTGCTAGGGTAACCCCATCTGGTTGCTAAGCAGTTACCATAGTGATAGTAATCAAGTGTCCTTGCGATCCTGAGTGAAATAAATCAACCCGAAGTCTGTACTCTTTTCTGGTGCCGAGATATGTGATTTGTTTCTCGGTTGCTAGGGTAACCCCATGTGGTTGCTAGGCAGTTACCATAGTGATAGTAATCAAGTGTCCTTGCGATCCTGAGTGAAATAAATCAACCCGAAGTCAGTACTATTTTCTGGTGCAGAGATATGTGATTTGTTACTCGGTTGCTAGGGTAACCCCATCTGGTTGCTAGGCAGTTACCATAGTGATAGTAATCAAGTGTCCTTGCCATCCTGATTGAAATAAGTCAACCCAGAAGTATCTACGCTTTTCTGATGCAGAGATATGTGATTTGTTACTCGGTTGCTAGGGTAACCCCATGTGGTTGCTAGGCAGTTACCATATTGATACTAATGAAGTGTCCTTGCCATCCTGGTTGAAATAAATCAACCTGGAAGTCTGTACTCTTTTCTGGTGCCGAGATATGTGATTTGTTTCTCGGTTGCTAGGGTAACCCCATCTGGTTGCTAGGCAGTTACCATAGTGATAGTAATGAAGTGTCCTTGCCATCCTGAGTGAAATAAATCAACCCGAAGTCAGTACTATTTTCTGGTGCAGAGATATGTGATTTGTTACTCGGTTGCTAGGGTAACCCCATCTGGTTGCTAGGCAGTAATCATAGTGATACTAATCAAGTGTCCTTGCCATCCTGATTGAAATAAGTCAACCCTGAAGTCTCTACGCTTTTCTGATGCAGAGATATGTGATTTGTTACTCGGTTGCTAGGGTAAGCTCATGTGGTTGCTAGGCAGTTACCATAGTGATACTAATGAAGTGTCCTTGCCATCCTGATTGAAATAAGTCAACCCGGAAGTCTCTACGCTTTTCTGATGCAGAGATATGTGATTTGTTACTCGGTTGCTAGGGTAACCCCATGTGGTTGCTAGGCAGTTAACATAGTGATACTTATCAAGTCTCCTTGCCATCCTGATTGAAATAAGTCAACCCGAAGTCTCTATGTTTTTGTGATGCAGAGATATGTGATTTGTTACTCGGTTGCTAGGGTAAGGCCATCTGGTTGCTAGGCAGATACCATAGTGATACTAATCAAGTGTCCTTGAAATCCTGATTGAAATAAGTCAACCCGAAGTCTCTACGCTTTTCTGATGCAGAGATATGTGATTTGTTACTCGGTTGCTAGGGTAACCCCATGTGGTTGCTAGGCAGTTAAAATAGTGATACTTATCAAGTCTCCTTGCCATCCTGATTGAAATCAATCAACCCAGAAGTCTCTCTGATTTTCTGGTGCAGAGATATAGTTACTGCTAAACGGTTGCTAGGGTACTCTGTTTAGTTGCTAGGAGTGGCTTGGCAGCTGCCAATCATGAATCTCCAAAGGCTGCTTGTCAGTATGAATGATATAAACCAACTCCCATGCCTCTGTGACATTCAGAATGGAAGATATCCCTCTATGGATTGTGGTTGTTAAGGTGCTCGACAATGGTTGCTAGGGAGGGGCTAGGAAGTGTTGAAGTGATGCATGATTGGCTGTTTGCTGTCCCGAGTCAAACGAGACCACCCTTGTGTTTCTATGACACTTCTATCCGGAGATATCCCTTTGATCTTTTTCAATAGAAGTCTATGGGACTTGTTGCTAAGGTGCTCTTAATGGTTGCTAGGGCGTGGCTTGATAGCTTCACAATGATCCAGAGAGACTGATTGGTTGTCTGAGTAAAATGAGCCCACCCCCTCGTCTCTATGACACTGTGATCCAGAGCTATGTTCAATACAAATCCCTATGCCTTTTCATTTCATGGGCCGCCCTACACCATTATAAGTCAATTGGGGCATTTTTGGGCAGCTCCTGCCCCCAGGGGTGCAACTTTTACCCCATATTGAGGTATGCTCTTACAGAGCCTGCCAGCCTCTTCAAATGTGGCAAATCACACGCTTCTACTGAAATCCTCGCTTGGAGCTGTGACGCGTCAAAGTTTGTGTCAATGTTAAGTCTATGGGATTTTTCGGCCGCTTTTTTGCCCCTGGGGCAAATACCGTACTCCGATCGCTTATAAAAGTCATAGCACATGTGTCCTCAATAGGTCGTTCGATTTGACACCTCATTCGTGGGTCTACGCCAAACGGTGCGGGACGAGTTAGGTGCCGAAGTTTTGTTAAGAGATATAAAAATAAAAATAAAAATAAAAATAAAAAGTATAATAATAAGTATGTGAGATTACAATAGTGATGCTTTGCAAGCACCACTAATAAAAATAATAAGGATGTGAGATTACAATAGTGATGCTTTGCAAGCACCACTAATAATAAGTATGTGAGATTACAATAGTGATGCTTTGCAAGCACCACTAATAATAAGTATGTGAGATTACAATAGTGATGCTTTGCAAGCACCACTAATAATAAGTATGTGAGATTACAATAGTGATGCTTTGCAAGCACCACTAATAATAAGTATGTGAGATTACAATAGTGATGCTTTGCAAGCACCACTAAAAAAAATAAAAATAATAATAAGTATGTGAGATTACAATAGTGATGCTTTGCAAGCACCGCTAATAAAAATAAAAATAAAAATAATAAGTATGTGAGATTACAATAGTGATGCTTTGCAAGCACCACTAATAATAAGTATGTGAGATTACAATAGTGATGCTTTGCAAGCACCACTAATAAGTATGTGAGATTACAATAGTGATGCTTTGCAAGCACCACTAATAAGTATGTGAGATTACAATAGTGATGCTTTGCAAGCACCACTAATAAGTATGTGAGATTACAATAGTGATGCTTTGCAAGCACCACTAATAAGTATGTGAGATTACAATAGTGATGCTTTGCAAGCACCACTAATAAGTATGTGAGATTACAATAGTGATGCTTTGCAAGCACCACTAATAATAAGTATGTGAGATTACAATAGTGATGCTTTGCAAGCACCACTAATAATAAGTATGTGAGATTACAATAGTGATGCTTTGCAAGCACCACTAATAATAAAAAGAAGAATAATAAGTATGTGAGATTACAATAGTGATGCTTTGCAAGCACCACTAATAATAAGTATGGCGAATAACAATAGTGATGCCTTGCCTTTGGCAAGCACCACTAATAAGTATGTGAGATTACAATAGTGATGCTTTGCAAGCACCACTAATAAGTATGTGAGATTACAATAGTGATGCTTTGCAAGCATCACTAATAATAAAAATAATAAGTATGTGAGATTACAATAGTGATGCTTTGCAAGCACCACTAAAAAGAAGAAAAATAAGTATGTGAGATTACAATAGTGATGCTTTGCAAGCACCACTAAAAATAAAAATAAAAATAATAACTATGTGAGATTACAATAGTGATGCTTTGCAAGCACCACTAATAAGTATGTGAGATTACAATAGTGATGCTTTGCAAGCACCACTAATAATAATAAAAATAATAAGTATGTGAGATTACAATAGTGATGCTTTGCAAGCACCACTAATAATAAGTATGTGAGATTACAATAGTGATGCTTTGCAAGCACCACTAATAATAATAAAAATAATAAGTATGTGAGATTACAATAGTGATGCTTTGCAAGCACCACTAATAACTAGAAAAAAATGTTCGTCGAGACAAACTTTAAGTTGGCTTGTGAAAGTTTGGACCAGAAAGTTTGAAGAAGTTTAAAGTAGTTTGAAGTTTAAATTAGTTTAAATTAGTTTAAGTAGTTTGTAGTTTAAATTAGTTTGTAGTTTAAATTAGTTTGTAGTTTAAATTAGTTTGTAGTTTAATTTAGTTTGTAGTTTAAATTAGTTTGTAGTTTAAATTAGTTTAAAGTTTAACTTAGTTGCTAGATAGAGAGATAGACACTCAGATATTTACACTCAGATAGATAGATAGATATAGATAGATAGATATTTACTCTCAGATAGATAGATAGATAGATAGATAGATAGATAGATAGATAGAGATATTTACCCTCAGATAGATAGATAGATAGATATTGACCCTCAAATAGATAGATAGATATTGACCCTCAGATAGATAGATAGATAGATAGATAGATGGATGCTAGGACGTTTTTAAAATTTTTTAGTACTTCGCTAGTTGATGCTAGCATGTGTTAGCATGATGCTAACAGGTTTTTAGCATGTTTTAGCACTTCGCTAGGCGATGCTAGCACGTGTTAGCATGATGTTAGCACGTTTTTAGCATGTTTTAACACTTCGCTAGGCGATGCTAGCATGTGTTAGCATGATGCTAGCACGTTTTTAGCATAGTTTAACACTTCACTAGGCGATGCTAGCATGTGTTAGCATTATGCTAACACGTTTTTAGCATGTTTTAGCACTTCGCTAGGTGATGCTAAGCATGTGTTAACATGATTTTAGCAAGTTTTTAACATGTTTTAACACTTCGCTTGGCGATGCTAGCATGTGTTAGCATGATGCTAGCATGTTTTTAGCATGTTTTAGCACTTTGCTAGGCGATGCTAGCTTGTGTTAACATGATGCTAACAGGTTTTTAGCATGTTTTTGCACTCGCTAGGCGATGCTAAGCATGTGTTATGAAGCTAACACGCTTTTAGCATGTTTTAGCATGTGGCTATGAAGATTTTAGGTCATTACTTTTTGGCTGCTTGATAAAATAAATCCTCTGAGGGAGAGAGAGAGGGAGAGATGCAGGGCTGACAGGCCCTTTTTGTCTGTGTGTGTGAAAATGTCAGTTGGGATTTGAATTTCTGAACATTCCGCAATGTTAAGTCAATGGGATTTTTCCAGTTTTTGATCATCCGCTGTGGGAAAACCGTAAGTCCGATCAGTTAGAAAAGATATAGCACACTATTCGGGATTAGTCTGAAGGTCTGTGCCGAGTTTGGTGCCTGTAGCTTAAAAGCTCTAGGAGGAGTTAGATATCAAAATTTCACTGCAAGGAGAAGACGAAGAAGAAGATGAATCGGAAGAATAATAATACGTTTAAGTAGGATTTCAGTAAGTTGGCTCTCACAAGCCAACTTAAAGTATGTGAGATTACAATAGTGATGCTTTGCAAGCACCACTAATAATAATAAAAATAATAAGTATGTGAGATTACAATAGTGATGCTTTGCAAGCACCACTAAATTAAAATAAGTATGTGAGATTACAATAGTGATGCTTTGCAAGCACCACTAATAATAAAAATAAGTATGTGAGATTACAATAGTGATGCTTTGCAAGCACCACTAATAAGAAGTATGGCGAATAACAATAGTGATGCCTTGCCTTTGGCAAGCACCACTAATAAGTATGGCGAATAACAATAGTGATGCCTTGCCTTTGGCAAGCACCACTAATAATAATAATAATAGTAATAATAAAACTGTCAATTACAATAGATTCCCTCCTTACGGAGGAATCTAATAACGGAGGAATCTAATAATAATAAAACTGTCAATTACAATAGATTACCTCCTTACGGAGGAATCTAATAAAACTGTCAATTACAATAGATTCCCTCCTTCCGGAGGAATCTAATAATAATAATAATAATAATAATAATACTATCAATTACAATAGATTCCCTCCTTACGGAGGAATCTAATAATAATAATAATAAATATAGCTGCAAGCAGCAATGCGGATTCCTCCTCAAAATGGCAAATCATTTAACATTGATCAGTAGAGGGTTGGGGTTAAACCCTCTCAATGGATGAATCCAAAAAACACGTATTTCTGTCTGAATCCTAAACCAAACATTTTCAGTGTACAGGAAAATCCATCATACCTTATGGATCCTTGAGGCTTTTTTGTTCCCAATGAGAAATGAGGCCAAGATTCAAAAGAATTGGTTAAATGGCGTGGAAATGGTATCACTTTGAAAATATTTTTGGGGGGCGTGGCCTGTAGCGCCACCTATGGGCAAATGTGGGTCATTCTTGGTTTGTGGGTTCCTGTTGGCCTGTAGTATCAATGTACATAATTAGAAAATATTTTACCAGAAAATGGGACTTTTGGGAATTACCTGTAGCGCCCCCTAGGGGCGAATGTTGGCCATTCTTGGTTTGTGGGTTCCTGTTGGCCTGTAGTATCAATGTACCAAATTAGAAGTTTTTTGACCAGAAAATGGGAATTTCGGCTTGGCCTGTAGCGCCACCTAGTGGTGAATGTCGGTCATTCTTGGTTTGTGGATTCCTGTTGGCCTGTACTATTAATGTACCAAATTAGAACATTTTTGACCCCAAAAATATATTTCTCTCATCATTTACTCACCCTCTTTCTATCCCAGATGTGTATTTCTTTCTTTCTCAGCCCTGTTGGTGCTTTCAATGCACTTGAATGGTGATCAGAACTCACATCAACAAAAATCACATAAATGCAACATAAAAAGTAACCCATAACACTCCAGTGGTTTAATCCATACTTTCAGAAGGGATATTATAGGTGTGGGTGTGAAAAAGATCAATATATGTAGTATATAGAGTATTTTTATTTTTTTTACTATAAATTGTCCACCCTGCTCAGGAGGGGTGATATGCTTATGTAAATCACACACAAAAAAAAAAAACAGAAAAAGAACTCTTAAGAGAGAAGAGCGCTTGTGAAAGTGAAAGTAGAGATTTATAGTAAAAAATGACTTAATTATTGATCTATTTCTCACCACTTCTCATTACTTACATTGAAAGGACCAACAGAGCTGAGATATTCTTCTAAACATCTTCATTCAATTTCTGCAGAAGAAAGTCATACACATATGGGACTGCATGAGGGTGAGGAAATGATCAAATATCCCTTTAACATTCACTTGTTTTTACAATGCATAAAATGAATGCTAATTTGGTACATTGATACTACAGGCCAACTGGAACCCACAAACCAAGAATGGCCAACATTCGCCCCTAGGGGGGCGCTACAGGCCATGCCGAAATTCCCATTTTCTGGTCAAAAATGTTCTAATTTGGTACATTAATAGTACAGGCCAACAGGAATCCACAAACCAAGAATGACCGACATTCACCACTAGGTGGCGCTACAGGCCAAGCCGAAATTCCCATTTTCTGGTCAAAAAATTTCTAATTTGGTACATTGATACTACAGGCCAACAGGAACCCACAAACCAAGAATGGCCAACATTCGCCCCTAGGGGGCGCTACAGGTAATTCCCAAAAGTCCCATTTTCTGGTCAAATATTTTCTAATTATGTACATTGATACTACAGGCCAACAGGAACCCACAAACCAAGAATGACCCACATTTGCCCATAGGTGGCGCTACAGCCCACGCCCCCCAAAAATATTTTCAAAGTGATACCATTTCCACGCCATTTAACCAATTCTTTTGAATCTTGGCCTCATTTCTCATTGGGAACAAAAAAGCCTCAAGGATCCATAAGGTATGATGGATTTTCCTGTACACTGAAAATGTTTGGTTTAGGATTCAGACAGAAATACGTGTTTTTTGGATTCATCCATTGAGAGGGTTTAACCCCAACCCTCTACTGATCAATGTTAAATGATTTGCCATTTTGAGGAGGAATCCGCATTGCTGCTTGCAGCTATATTTATTATTATTATTATTAGATTCCTCCGTAAGGAGGGAATCTATTGTAATTGATAGTATTATTATTATTATTATTATTATTATTATTATTATTATTATTATTATCATTAGATTCCTCCGGAAGGAGGGAATCTATTGTAATTGACAGTTTTATTAGATTCCTCCATAAGGAGGTAATCTATTGTAATTGACAGTTTTATTATTATTAGATTCCTCCGTTATTAGATTCCTCCGTAAGGAGGGAATCTATTGTAATTGACAGTTTTATTATTACTATTATTATTATTATTATTATTAGTGGTGCTTGCCAAAGGCAAGGCATCACTATTGTTATTCGCCATACTTATTAGTGGTGCTTGCCAAAGGCAAGGCATCACTATTGTTATTCGCCATACTTCTTATTAGTGGTGCTTGCAAAGCATCACTATTGTAATCTCACATACTTATTTTTATTATTAGTGGTGCTTGCAAAGCATCACTATTGTAATCTCACATACTTATTTTAATTTAGTGGTGCTTGCAAAGCATCACTATTGTAATCTCACATACTTATTATTTTTATTATTATTAGTGGTGCTTGCAAAGCATCACTATTGTAATCTCACATACTTTAAGTTGGCTTGTGAGAGCCAACTTACTGAAATCCTACTTAAACGTATTATTATTCTTCCGATTCATCTTCTTCTTCGTCTTCTCCTTGCAGTGAAATTTCGATATCTAACTCCTCCTAGAGCTTTTAAGCTACAGGCACCAAACTCGGCACAGACCTTCAGACTAATCCCGAATAGTGTGCTATATCTTTTCTAACTGATCGGACTTACGGTTTTCCCACAGCGGATGATCAAAAACTGGAAAAATCCCATTGACTTAACATTGCGGAATGTTCAGATATTCAAATCCCAACTGACATTTTCACACACACAGACAAAAAGGGCCTGTCAGCCCTGCATCTCTCCCTCTCTCTCGCCCTCAGAGGATTTATTTTATCAAGCAGCCAAAAAGTAATGACCTAAAATCTTCATAGCCACATGCTAAAACATGCTAAAAACGTGTTAGCTTCATAACACATGCTAGCATCGCATGGCGAAGTGCAAAAACATGCTAAAAACCTGTTAGCATCATGTTAACACAAGCTAGCATCGCCTAGCAAAGTGCTAAAACATGCTAAAAACATGCTAGCATCATGCTAACACATGCTAGCATCGCCAAGCGAAGTGTTAAAACATGTTAAAAACTTGCTAAAATCATGTTAACACATGCTAGCATCACCTAGCGAAGTGCTAAAACATGCTAAAAACGTGTTAGCATAATGCTAACACATGCTAGCATCGCCTAGTGAAGTGTTAAACTATGCTAAAAACGTGCTAGCATCATGCTAACACATGCTAGCATCGCCTAGCGAAGTGTTAAAACATGCTAAAAACGTGCTAACATCATGCTAACACATGCTAGCATCGCCTAGCGAAGTGCTAAAACATGCTAAAAACCTGTTAGCATCATGCTAACACATGCTAGCATCAACTAGCGAAGTACTAAAAAATTTTAAAAACGTCCTAGCATCCATCTATCTATCTATCTATCTATCTGAGGGTCAATATCTATCTATCTATTTGAGGGTCAATATCTATCTATCTATCTATCTATCTGAGGGTAAATATCTCTATCTATTTATCTATCTATCTATCTATCTGAGAGTAAATATCTATCTATCTATATCTATCTATCTATCTGAGTGTAAATATCTGAGTGTCTATCTCTCTATCTAGCAACTAAGTTAAACTTTAAACTACTTTAAACTACAAACTACTTTAAACTTTAAACTAATTTAAACTACAAACTAATTTAAACTACAAACTAATTTAAACTGCAAACTACTTAAACTAATTTAAACTTCAAACTACTTTAAACTTCTTCAAACTTTCTGGTCCAAACTTTCACAAGCCAACTTAAAGTTTGTCTCGACGAACATTTTTTTCTAGTTATTAGTGGTGCTTGCAAAGCATCACTATTGTAATCTCACATACTTATTATTTTTATTATTATTAGTGGTGCTTGCAAAGCATCACTATTGTAATCTCACATACTTACTATTAGTGGTGCTTGCAAAGCATCACTATTGTAATCTCACATACTTATTATTTTTATTATTATTAGTGGTGCTTGCAAAGCATCACTATTGTAATCTCACATACTTATTAGTGGTGCTTGCAAAGCATCACTATTGTAATCTCACATAGTTATTATTTTTATTTTTATTTTTAGTGGTGCTTGCAAAGCATCACTATTGTAATCTCACATACTTATTTTTCTTCTTTTTAGTGGTGCTTGCAAAGCATCACTATTGTAATCTCACATACTTATTATTTTTATTATTAGTGATGCTTGCAAAGCATCACTATTGTAATCTCACATACTTATTAGTGGTGCTTGCAAAGCATCACTATTGTAATCTCACATACTTATTAGTGGTGCTTGCCAAAGGCAAGGCATCACTATTGTTATTCGCCATACTTATTATTATTAGTGGTGCTTGCAAAGCATCACTATTGTAATCTCACATACTTATTATTCTTCTTTTTATTATTAGTGATGCTTGCAAAGCATCACTATTGTAATCTCACATACTTATTATTAGTGGTGCTTGCAAAGCATCACTATTGTAATCTCACATACTTATTTTTAGTGGTGCTTGCAAAGCATCACTATTGTAATCTCACATACTTATTATTTTTATTTTTATTTTTATGGTACATTGATACTACAGGCCAATCACCCCTCTAAACTAATTTTATTTGAAAGACTATCTAGGCACATAATAACACTGCGTAGCTGTGACTGTTTATAACTATTTCAAAATGTACAAGCTCACACTTTAAATGGTCAGTGCTTTGATTTTTAAATCATTAAAATAGCAACAGATCCAGTGAAAACAAATGGAGATTGAGTGATTATTTTTACATTTTACATGCCATTCAAAAACGTGGCATTCTACCCCGTAAGAGAGAAATAAAAAAAAACTTAAAATAATACCATTTGTACTTTTCAATTACTTCGGATGTCAATGCACTGGGCGAAGTCTAAATTGTTACTGTCTCTTTAAGAGGCTTTTATCGCATGATACGATATTCAAGGCACAGTTCAGTTTAATCTTTTGAGAACTGTGAAGTATCATTATTTTCGTTCTGTGCAATGCTTGTTGCATCTGTATTCATTTCAGAGATTATGGGTGTGAGTTGATAAAATACAGACTGTGTGAAGGGTTGATGGTTCACTTGAATTTTGTGACGTGTTTCAGAAAGATTATCGCGAAGACAGACTGAGCACCCTGAGCCAAGATGGCGTCTTGCTGAGTAGGTCTGTAGTTTGCACCTCTTATGGTTAAGAAGGGAATTTTTGGTCAACGGGTCGTTACTCTGTTCTTATGGCGGATGATTTTATTCGCTAAAGCCTGTAAAACAAAAGCTGGAACTCGCCTTTGAGTTTAATGGGCAAAAAACGAGTTAATAGGAACCTGCGCGCCTCGTGGAACTTCGACAGTCTGATGTCGCGTGAATCTCTTGACCAGAGTATGGATGACTCCGTGCCTGAATCGATGCTTGTGCTACACCCAGCAATAGTCCTCCTGGAAAAAAGAAAAAAGCTGATAGTGTTGTTTCGCTTACCGAGATATTCGACGCTATCCAGTCCCTGAACTCTAAGCAAGACGCGGTTTTTCAAAAGATAACCCGCATCGAGAGCTCCATTGAGATCACAACTGCGGCTGTGAATTCTTTGTCTGACATCGTCAATCGACTCCTTTCAGATGTTGCCACTCACGGCGAAAAGATCGGTAAGGCCGAAGCTTCGATTCAACATATGCAACAGGAGAATGTTTCTATCATGTCTAGAGTGGAAGAGCTAGAAAGGTACAGCCGCAGATGGTGTTTGAAATTGCTTGGAGTTAAAGAACGTGAGGAAGAAAATGTCCGAACGATCACCATGAATCATCTTGCCAGAGTGGTCCCGCGAATCAAAGACAAGCTGGAGGAGGCTGTGGATGTGGTCCATCGTGTAGGCAAACAACGGCCGGAGGGCTCGCCACGACACATTATCATTCGATTCGCCATGCGGAGATACCGTGACATCATATGGATGGAAGCTAAGAATTCTATCTACCTCAGAGAGAATGCTCTCTATGTCAAGGAATCTCTCTCCAAAGCGGACATTGAAAGTCGAAATAAACTTTGGCCTCTTGTCCTGGCAGCACGGAAGGAAGGAAAGAAGGCCGGTTTCAGCGGTCCCTTTGCTGTTATCAATAACAAGAGAATAGCTGCCAATTCAGCACAGCATCCGTAATCTGACTACAGTTTCTAACCGCGTGTCAGGTTTGATTTACCGGTACTTTTTTCTGCACATGTTTGCCCAGTTCAAATTGTTGACATTCTTCTAAGGGATTCTCGACCTTGCTTTACTGATTCATTGATCCTTCTTAAAGGAAACAGCGTTACAGAACTTTCAAGTTACAGTAGGTGTTCAATACACGTTTTGGTTATATTTTTTCCTTTTCTTTCCTTTTCCCCTAATCTTTTTCATACTTTTATTTGTTAATGGACAACTTCGAGTTCAACCAGTTGAACATTGTTTCTTTAAATGTGCGGGGCTTAAGAGATGACATTAAAAGAAAAGCAATTTTTCTGTTTTGTAGGCGTTATAATGCAGATTTTATTTTCTTGCAAGAGACTCATTCAGCTGCTTCTGATTCAAAATTTTGGAAAGCTCAATGGGGCGATATGGTTTTTTTTAGTCATGGGTCAAATAATTCAGCTGGTGTTCTTATTTTAATTCATAAGTTTAAAGGAGATATTGTAAATTCTGTGTCCTCCCCTGAAGGAAGATGGCTTATTCTAACTGTTAAACTAGATAATACCATCTTTGTTATCTGTAATATCTATGGGTTTAACTCACATTCTATGAATAATTCCCTTTTCACTGACATTTCTCTTATGTTATCTCAATTACTGCAAACAACCCCAAATGCTAAGTTAATAGTCGCGGGAGATTTTAATGAAGTCCTTGATGATTTGATGGATAGGTTTCCAAGGAAAGTAAGACCCCACTATCAAAGCTGTAGTATTATTGATTCCTTATGCAAAGATCTATCTTTAGTGGATTCGTGGCGCTACTTTAATAGTAATTCATTTGAATATACATGGAGCAATGCCTCAAAGTCTTTAAAATCGAGAATTGACCTATTTCTTATTTCTTCCAGTCTGTTACAACATGTTCAAGATATCTCCCATCATTATGCTCCCTTTTCAGATCACCTTCTGATTGAGTTGTCTTTACAGACTGTTCGTAAACCCAGCTGCCTCCGTGGATATTGGAAACTTAACAATTCTATATTAGAAGATAACATTTTTACAAAAAATATTGAAACGTTAGCCACCAATATCTTTTATTCAGAGAAATCAGATTATGCAGCTAAATGGGAGTTATTCAAATTCAAATCCAGAGAATTAGCTATTAGGAGAAGTAAGGAATTAAAAAAGAAAGAGATTGCATAGAAACAGAAATATTAAACAAAATTGATACTCTTTGGAAAGTTGGGTCGCTCTCTCAAACAGAGGAAAGTGAGCTCCTGTCCTTAAAATTAAAACTTGATGACTTGTATATCAGCAAGGCTAGTGGAGCTTTTGTGCGTTCAAGAGCTAGATGGATAGAAAAGGGAGAGAGGAATACAGCCTACTTTTTTGCACTTGAAAAAAGGAATTTTAAGAGAAATTCTTTGTCTGCATTATATATTAACAACATCTTATGCAAGGATCCCAAACTAATTTCAGATTTTGTCAGCTCCTTTTATGAAAAACTTTATCAGTCTAACTTTAATTATGACTTTTGTAAATCATTTACTAATGAAATTCAAGATTTTATTCCGTTAGTTAGTAATGACTTCAAAAATCTTTGTGACTCCGCCCTCAAGGAGGAATTACTTTCAGCTATCCAATATATGAAAAAAGGTAAGAGTCCGGGTCCAGATGGGCTTTCAATTGAATTTTATCAACACTTTTGGAAGGTATTGGAAGATCCCCTTTTCTTATTGTTTAATGAACGTATTAAAAAAAAGGATTTGGTCACAACTATGAAACAAGGTTTAATATCCCTGATTCCTAAACCAGATAAAGATGCCCAAAATATAGATAATTGGAGACCTATTACTTTATTAAATATAGACTATAAATTGTTTGCTCTAGTGTATGCTAAAAGATTAAAATCCGGATTACATGAAATCATTAATGAGACTCAAACAGGTTTCATGAAAAATAGACACATTAGTAATAACATACGCCTTATAATTGACCTTCTAGACTATTCTGATCAAATTGATTCAGGGGCTCTTATTGTGTTGTTAGATTTTTGTAAAGCCTTTGACACCATCGAACATGGCTTCTTCACTCACTGAAAGCTTTTGGTTTCGGCAATAATTTTATTGATATTATAGAAATGTTTTATAAAGATATTAATAGCTCTATTATTCTTAATATGGGAACCTCTAAAAGATTTGGGATCCATCGTGGCATACGCCAAGGCTGTCCAATCTCTCCCTTTCTGTTTTTATTAGTGGCTGAACTACTTTCTATTCACGTTTTGAATAATCATAACATTCTGGGACTTAAAATATTTGATAGAGAAATAAAAATTTCTCAATTGGCAGATGATACTGCTTTATTTCTGAGAGATAAATCGCAAGTTAAAACGGCCCTGGAATGTATTTCCAAATTTTCCAAATCCTCTGGCTTAATGTTAAATCTAAATAAATGCGAAATATTATTTATACACGATTCTATAGATATAAGTGTTGAAAACATACCAGTAAAAGACTCTGTTAAATACCTTGGTATTCATATTTCTAAAAATAAACATACACGTGAACAATTGAATTTTATGCCTAAAATAAAAAAAACTAAAAATATTCTGAATAATTGGTTACAAAGGGATCTGACTTTGTTTGGGAGAGTGTTGCTTTCCAAAGCTGAGGGTCTTTCCAGATTTGTTTACCCAGCTCTCTCACTTTATGTCAGTGATAAAACTTCCAAAGCAATTAATAAAAACTTTCTCGACTTTATTTGGAAAAATAAACCTTGCAAGTTAAAAAAGGATATTATATCAGGCAAAAGAATTGATGGTGGCTTAGAGATGTTAGATTTTTTTGATATTAACAATACCTTTAAACTTAATTGGTTGAGAAACTGTCAGAAAAATGTAAATTCATTATGGTTTTTTATTCCTCAGTTCATTTTCAAAAAGCCTGGAGGGTTGTCTTTTCTATTGAAATGTAACTATATCCCTGGGAAATTACCAATTAAACTATCCAAATTTTACCAGCAAGTGTTATTAGCTTGGAAAATTGGTTTCCATCACAATTTTTCTCCACACAAAATGCTTCTCTGGAACAATTGTCTCATTACCTCTAGGAAAAAATCTTTATTTTTACACAAATGGTTTGAAAAAAATATATACTTTGTTATGGATTTGTTTGATGAAAATGGAAATGTTTTGTCTTATGAAGCTTTTATGTTTACCTACAATTTCCCCATTCCATTTAAAGAGTTCCAGCAAGTTGTAAAAGCTATTCCAGATGGGTTGAAACATTTGATGAAAAGTCACCTTACTTTTGGAAGTAGCGAAAGGAAACTTCCTGAGTTAATAGTTGATGGTATCAAACTATTTTCTCATTCCTGTAACAATAAAAATATCAGATTAATTTTTCAATCCAATCATAAAATCTCTCCTAGAGGGAAATTTTTTTTGGAATGCACAAATTGATGATATTCATTGGAAAGAGGCATGGTTAAATCCATATAAATTTTGTATGCTGAATAAAGTTAAAGAGGTACACTTTAAAATACTTCATAAAATTTACCCGTGTAAAGTTTTGTTATCCAAATTCATGGACATTGACAACAAATGTTCTTTTTGTAATGTAAATGAGGAAGACTTGGCTCATCTGTTTTATAAATGTGATTTATGTCAAAAATTCTGGTCTGATGTTAGCCATTTTCTTTTTGCCCCAAGAAAAGTGAATTATAAACTATCTCTAAAAGATGTTATATGTTCTTACACACACAGAAGCAAATTATATGAATATGTGGTGAATTTCTACATTTTGCATGGTAAATATTATATCCATAAACAAAAATTTGCAAAATCCATACCTAATTGTAGCTTATTCTTAATAGAGATTGAATCATTGAGGAAGTCATTAAAATTAATTAAAAATAAAAAGAATGAAATGTTGTTACATTTTATGGAGGAATTCTTTAAATTGTAATTAATGCCCACAATTTGTTTGCCAAATTCTATGAACATTGAACTTGTCAAAAGGAAAAAGGAAGAAATATTTAGTGTTTTTTTTTTTTTTCCTCTCGTTGTGCCTTTTTTGTTTTGTTTAACTTGTTTCATGCCATGTGATTTTTGTCATGCAAAGCATCCTTGATGTATACTGAAGTGTGTAATTTGAATTCTTTGTCAATAAAAAAAAAAAAAAAAAAAAAAAGTTCACTGTCGGCACAATAAATATTATGTGCACCCTCAAAAAAAAAAAAAAAAAACAGACTGAGCACCCTGTTTATTTCTTTATTTTACAAAAGCACAAGGTTTTGTTGTTATTGTAATTGTACACAAATAAAAGGACACATTTCATAGTTCGTAATGATGTCTCGCATGTTTATGTATAGGCAAAAATGACGCAGTATTTTATTTAAGTTGTTTCCGCTGTTTCGAGAGAAAAATATAGCGGGACGTCACATGGAATAATGCCAGAATTCAATATAATTATACCAGATTTCTTTCTCAACTGTTTGTTCACTTGAGACATAACAGACTCCTCAATATATCATGTATTTTGACAGTTTGTTGTATGAAATTGTCCGCTCAGACGCTAAGCAGCAGCGAAAGCTGAAATCTCATCGGAGTGCGAAGCGCTTTAGACGCGACGCGGCTCGCTGTGTCACACAATCTGCTCGCAAACATATTTTAGTTGTTTCACATTTGTTGTGTTGATTAGTGTAAAATCGCTTGAATGTTCAAACAGGCAAACATTGTATACAAACGACAAACCTTCGTGAAGATGCGAGCAAAAATGATCTCGCCTCGCGGATTGCGTGTTGTCAGAGACAATTAAACAACATCGGAACAACATACTCGGAAGTTTTGATACGTTAGGTTAACGCTGTCTCGATAGAGAAAAATCTAACAGGACATCACAGCGGCATCACTAGACCCCTTCAATAATTCATAATTCAATATATTGATGCCCGATTTCTTTATCAACTGTTTGTTCACGTGAGACATAGCAAACACCCCAATATATCATGTATTTTGGTGTATGAAATTGTCCGTTCAAACACGAGGCGAAAGAGAACTCTCATCGGCGTGCGAGCGTTAGACGCGACGCGGCTCACTCACTGTGTCACACAAACTGCACGCAAACATTTATTTGAGTTGTTTTGCCTTTGTTGAGTTGAATAGTGTAAAATCGCTTGAATGTTCAAACTGGAAAGCATTAAAACACAATTGACTTACCTTCGTGAAGACACAAGTAAAATGTCATTTGGCTTCTAAGTCTGGAGCTCCACCGAAATGCTTCATTAGAGAGATTGCTACAGAAGAGCTGAATGTGGTAGACAGAGTTACTCCAGTAGAGGGAGCCTCTTTGCTCGGCCAATGTAAGTGAATGGGATTTTACATGTGGACCGTATTTATCCAGTAGAGGGGGCACTTTTGCTCAGCCATTGTAAATCAATGGGATTTTTAAAATTTTTGATCATCTTTTGTGTGTACATTTACATAAACATGTCCATTTCAGCCATTTTGTATTGTATTCATTTTTGCTTATTAACGTTTGGAAAGACATACATACTACACACGTGTGCCAAATTCCATGTCAATTGGAGCTAAGATTCAGGAGAAGAAGAGTTTTTTGAGGTTTTCCAAAATTTTCACTGTACAGGAAAATCCATAATGGCAGAAGTATGGGTCCTTGAGGCTTTTTTGTTCCCCATGAGAAATGAGGCATGTTTACCAAGTTTCAGAAGATTTGGACAAATGGCGTGGAAATGGTATCACTTTGAAAATATGTTTTTTGGGCGTGGCCTGTAGCGCCACCTATGGGCGAATGTTGACCATTCTTGGTTTGGGGGTACCCGTTGGCATGGAGTATCAATGTGCCAATTTAGAAAATTTTTGACCAGTGACTTTATGAGCTATTTGGGCTCAAGGAGAATAATAATAATAATAATAAAACCGTCAAATACAATAGATTCCCTCCTTACGGAGGAATCTAATAATAATACTGACAAATACAATAGATTCCCTCCTACGGAGGAATCTAATAATACTGTCAAATACAATAGATTCCCTTCTTACGGAGGAATCTAATAATAATAATACTGTCAATTACAATAGATTCCCTCCTTACGGAGGAATCTAATAATATTGTCAAATACAATAGATTCCCTCCTTAGGGAGGAATCTAATAAACTTAAACCAATGACAAACTATAACTGATAATGAGTAACAAGACAATAAACCAATGAAAACAAGACACACGAACATGGAGGGAAACAGGAATCACATGACTCTGGATACAGGAACTAAACTTTTCAAAATAAAAGACATGGAATACATGTCACTAAATCTTATAATACTTATTAATTTATATATATATATATATATATATATATATATATATATATATATATATATATATATATATAAATAAATACACTCACCTAAAGGATTATTAGGAACACCAAACTAATACTGTGTTTGACCCCCTTTCGCCTTCAGAACTGCCTTAATTCTACGTGGCATTGATTCATCAAGGTGCTGAAAGCATTCTTTAGAAATGTTGGCCCATATTGATAGGATAGCATCTTGCAGTTGATGGAGATTTGTGGGATGCACATCCAGGGCACGAAGCTCCCGTTCCACCACATCCCAAAGATGCTCTATTGGGTTGAGATCTGGTGACTGTGGGGGCCATTTTAGTACAGTGAACTCATTGTCATGTTCAAGAAACCAATTTGAAATAATTCGAGCTTTGTGTCATGGTGCATTATCCTGCTGGAAGTAGCCATCAGAGGATGGGTACATGGTGGCCATAAAGGGATGGACATGGTCAGAAACAATGCTCAGGTAGGCTGTGGCATTTAAACGATGCCCAATTGGCACTAAGGGGCCTAAAGTGTGCCAAGAAAACATCCCCCACACCATTACACCACCACCACCAGCCTGCACAGTGGTAACAAGGCATGATGGATCCATGTTCTCATTCTGTTTACGCCAAATTCTGACTCTACCATCTGAATGTCTCAACAGAAATCGAGACTCCTCAGACCAGGCAACATTTTTCCAGTCTTCAACTGTCCAATTTTGGTGAGCTCTTGCAAATTGTAGCCTCTTTTTTTCTATTTGTAGTGGAGATGAGTGGTACCCGGTGGGGTCTTCTGCTGTTGTAGCCCATCCGCCTCAAGGTTGTGCGTGTTGTGGCTTCACAAATGCTTTGCTGCATACCTCGGTTGTAACGAGTGGTTATATCAGGCAAAGTTGCTCTTCTATCAGCTTGAATCAGTCGGCCCATTTTCCTCTGACTTCTAGCATCAACAAGGCATTTTCGCCCACAGGACTGCCGCATACTGGATGTTTTTCCCTTTTCACACCATTCTTTGTAAACCCTAGAAATGGTTGTGTGTGAAAATCCCAGTAACTGAGCAGATTGTGAAATACTCAGACCGGCCCGTCTGGCACCAACAACCATGCCATGCTCAAAATTGCTTAAATCACCTTTCTTTCCCATTCTGACATTCAGTTTGGAGTTCAGGAGATTGTCTTGACCAGGACCACACCCCTAAATGCATTGAAGCAACTGCCATGTGATTGGTTGATTAGATAATTGCATTAATGAGAAATTGAACAGGTGTTCCTAATAATACTTTAGGTGAGTGTATATATAAAAGTATTATAAGATTTAGTAAAAAGACTATTATCTCAAACTATTGGAGAGGTGTAAGAGTAATCCTCAAGCAACATGGACATATGAAATAAAGTGAATGACCTTGTCAATAAATTGAATGAGTATTTTGTAAATATTGGATGTAAGTTAGCAATAGAGATTGTAGAGCAGAGAACTGAGGATAGTGTAGATTAAGTGAATATTCCTAGTAACATTCAATCAATATATGTTCGGAGAGCTGATGAAAAGGAAATACTTGACATTGTTAAAAATTGTAAGAATTAAAATTGTCATTATTAAAAAACATTATATAATATATAGTAAAACCATTTACATATATCTGTAATCAGTCCTTTTAAACAGGTATATTCCAAGTAATATGAAAACAGCAAAAGATAAACACAATTTATTGAGCGACATCAGTATGGCTTTAGAGCTAATAGGTCAACCTCAATTATACAAAAATTGTTGGGCGGGGTTCGCTGTCCTTTTCTGCATATCGCAGCGCCGTTTTGTACTCCGGTCTGCATGACGCGGCGCCATTTTGTGCTCTGTTCTGCATGACGCGGTGGCTCATTTTTGCATTTCGCGGCCCATTCTGCACATTTCGTGGCCAACCCACTGGCCAGCTCGGTTCACCCGCTGGCCAGTCTGCCCCTGTTCGGCCCCAAAGTGCGGCGGCCCACCGGGAAAATGCCCAGTATGCCAGATTGCCAGTCCAGCCCTGGTCAGCAGTGAGGGATTCACATGTGATATATGTAAAGAATTAGTCAGGCTGACGGAGAAGTTTAATGAGTTAGAGACATTCATCCGAACGCTAGTGGAAGTCAGTGAGAAAGAGAAGCTGGTAGATACTGTTTCGGATGCGAGTAGTACAGAGAGCAACACACACTTTGGTTCCAGCTGTAGAGTCCCTGCAGCAGGTCTCGGCAGCATACTCGCTCAGCAAAGAGACACCACTCTCCCATTCTTGTTAGGGTTTCCAATCAATTCTCCCCATTCAGTAATGCACCCACTGATAATCATGTTGAAAGAGCTCTTGTTACTGGTGATTCTATTGTATGGAACGTGGAAATAGACTCCAGCCACTATTGTTAATTGCATTACGGGTGCCAGATCGTGTGACATAAAATCAAATTTACAAGTGCTGGCTAATGCTAAACGTAGATTTTCTAAAATTGTTATTCATGTCAGCACTAACGATGTCTGGCTTCACCAGTCGGAGATCAATAAAGGTAATGTTAAAGTGGTGTCTGAATTAGCAAAAACTATGTCAGACACTGTAATATGCTCTGGTTGTCCTCCCTGTTCGTCGTGGTGACGAGGTTTATAGTAGATTAGTGTCACTGAATGGCTGGAAGTCTGAGTGGTGTCTGAAATATAAAATACGATTTATAGACAATTGGAAGAGTTTTTGGGGTAGACCTGACCTGGTAAAGAGAGATGGACTCCATCCCTCTGGGGAAGGTGCCGCTCTCCTCTCTAGTAATTTGGCTCATAGTCTTAATAATGACAGTATTTGACTAACTAGGGCCCAGGTCAGGAATCAGAAAAACTGGTTAATCCGAACATCTGCTAGCTGCCTTGAGTCACATAAACTACAACACATAGAGACAGTACCACCTAGATATCTCATAGAGACTGTGTCTGTTCCCAAACTACCAACCACAAAACCCTCATTTAGAAATGTTTTTATTAAGGTCAAACTTGAACAAAACAAACAAATTAAAGATAAACATCATATAAAAATAGGGCTACTAAACAGTAGAGCTCTTTCTACCAAAGCACTAATTGTTAATGAAATGATTACAGATCAAAGATTAGATGCACTCTGTTTGACTGAAACCTGATTTAAACCAGATGAATATATATTAGTTTAAATGAATCTACTCCCCCAACCTTATTGTCCCGGGCTATATATCACCCGGGCCCTATTCTAATTTCCTTGGTGAATTTGCACATTTTTTATCAGATCTTGTAGTTACAGTAGATAGAGCTTTAATTGTTGGTGACTTCAACATTCACATAGATAATGAAAATAACACATTGGGATTAGCATTTATCAATATTTTCAACTCTCTTGGACTCTCATCGCGATAATCATACGCTAGATTTAATTCTGTCATATGGAGTTGATTTTAATAATACAGAAATTCTGCAGCAGAGCGATGACATCTCGGATCATTACCTCGTCTCTTGTATGCTGCGATCAGCTAATGTTACTCAGTCTATACCACGCAATCCTTCATGTAGAACTATTCTTTCGACCACTAAAGAACACTAAACTGAAATAACAAAAAATATAGATACAGTCTTCTCTAGCACTCTTGATAGTGTCGCCCCACTTCGATTAAATAAAATGAAAGAAATAAGCCCTGCACCATGGTACAATGATCACAGTCATGCTCTCAAGAGAGCAGCTCAGAAAATGGAGCACATGTGGAAGAATACAAAAGTAAAAGTATTTCGTGCTGCATGGAAGATCGTGTCTTCCATAAATATTTAGTTCATATGTAGGGTTACATTCTACCTAAGTTTAATGGTGCAACGCTAAAATATTTAGTAGTGCGTAAATTATGACGTAGTGCCCATTTACGCCACAATTAGGCTAAATTGTAACGTACGTATAGCTGGTGCAACCGGCCACTGGACTTGTGTGTGTGGCTGTGCGCGCTGCAGTGGCTTTGGTTATAACAAGCGCACAGGCGCGTGCCGCACGGACATGAATTTCTGAGAGCATGCATCAGATTTGTATTTTAGGTTAAGCATGTACGTGCTCCTGGTTTGGTCTTGTTTTTGGTTGTCACAGTTATGTAGAGTGTATCAACAAAATATTCATCCTAATTTTAAGAGGTCTTGCTTGTAGTGTAGATGTCTTCAACCCAGATGCTTTGCGCATCGTAGAGGATCACCCTTTGGGGAGAGGTTAACCAGCACTTACACCCAGGGCATGGTTCTTCATATCTTCTTATATATTCATTGAAGGAATCAATTTTCTCCCAAGTTGGTCTTTCTGTACATTCAGGGTAGTTGCCATTGCCTTGGGCCATTCACATTAATCAAAGTCATCTGCTTTACTGTTGCTTGAATCCAAAATTATTTTACCAATGATCACACACAACAGAATCATATTCCTTCCACAATGTTATTATCCAGATATTATATTAATTTTAGTTAATTGTGCACCCCATTCTTTTGGCAATCAGGCCATGTTAATTTTTAGTCACCACCATATATTCTTTTCCATTCTTCATTATTATTAAATGTACATGAGTTCAATAAAAGCATAAACAAAAATAATTTTCCAATCTGAATTCTTCATCATGCAAACAGTCCCAGGTTTGCTTAATACTTCTTTAATAATTTAGGCACTTCTTTTTATGTAATGGTTCTCAAAGCTTTACCTCCAAAATCAATCTATAATTGGTCTTCTACACAGGGTGTGATCCCTTGATAACACAGTGATAGAATGCTTGTTATTCATCGCTGTGATAAAATATTTTAATAAAGCGGTTATTAAGACACAGTCAGGTTGAGTGGAACCCACAACTTCTGGCAGGTTTCTTCTAGACCTCCCTTTTGATGCTTCTTTCCTAAAAGCATCCATCCACTTCCTTAAACCCAGTTCACCCTTCTTGGGCATCTTCCCAGGGCGGTGGCGCCCTGTCTTAGGCAGCTCTCATTTTGCAAATGGGTCGTCACCTCTTGCCACTGGAGAGTTTTACCCATCATTGGGTCATCATCTCTTGTCTCTGGTCTCGGTACCGCTCAGTCCTATTATCCAATCTTTAATAATCTGGTATCAGCAAACAGCTATTTTCCCTTGCTTCAGGGAGCATCACCTGAGAACCATCACAGCCAATGGAGCCATCTACAACTGCTCAAACATTGAGACAGTCCAAAACGTGGTTAAATTCACAAAGCATTATTCAAAGTTCAACAATCTATTGAAATTGTCCAAATGAAAAGTAAAATGCAACAATTGAACTCATCTACAGTTCACTAATTTCTTTTCAAGTTGTTATGTTTTTTCCTTTGGCAAAGGTCACAAAAGACCTTGTCTCTTGGTGAAGACTAACCATCAGAACAAATCAAAATACAGGGTCGCCTCTGTCAAGCTTCTAAGATGCTTAATTTAAATCATCACTTTAATTTAATAATTTCTAAGTAGTTTTAGAACCTACATTTATTCTTCCAGATGTACATTCAACCAAATCTCTTATCTTTAGTATGAGCACTTCACTTCAAATTGCCCTCTGAAAATAACAAATCTTTAATCATGATGAGGAAAGCTGTTTGAACCTTTCCTTCATATTACTGTACCTAACATTATTGTCAAATCACATCATTTTCCATATAAAAGAAAACAAAATCAAAAGAAAATAAAACAATTTAGTGATATGGTTTTAGCCCACTTAAAAACTTAAACTGAGAGCGAGAGGGAAAGAATTTGAGGGAGAGATTGCACTCCTTCACACTGTTGTTACAGTTATTCCTTTTTTTTTCTTAGAAAATCACAATAACACATTTATGTAATTCTACAACAGTGAGAATAGTGATAAATGTAATTCAATAAAATGATATAATCAAATAAATTTCATTATATTATCTGCTTTCAACCTTTCCATTTTAAACCATCTCCAAAGAAAACTTCTAGAATTTCTACTTCTCTTATCCCTTCCCTCCTTGCGCAATAAAAATAATGCGCATTTGTAGTCAGACCATTGAGAAATTTAAGTTTTCATTTTAAATCAATAAACTTTCTTATGATTACTTTCTCCCTTTTTTTACTCTTTCTCAGGAGAAGGAATTTTCATTATGTCAAATAAACCAACATAAATCACCGTTTTAAATTAACAAAAAATAAATTAAAGATTCTAAACAAAATAAAATAGTAAAGTGGCACAATGGAAGTTCAGATAAATATCTTGTGTTTTGCAATAATTGATCAGTAAAATACATTATGTCCTTTGAATTTCTTACAAGTCTAATTTTTTTATATCCTAATGTTATCATCCTTTATTTATATGATTTTTCAGTTATTATCGTCTTATACTTATCAGCATTTTATGATCAATTATTCAGTTAAATAACAGAGACAGATGTTACTGTGCATAAACTGTATACCTCTAAAATTTTATTTTCATGGATTTAACTCAAAATAAAACTAGCTTACTAGAAATAGACACTTAATTAACACCTTGTAGTACTGATTAATCTTTTTCTTTAAAGTGTGGGTAGTCTTTGGAAAATTTAGGGGAGTAAACAATCCAATATGTTACTCTTACTTTGCCAACAAATTAGCAATTAGATGCTGGATTTAAATTTAGACCCTCAGAACAATTTAGACATGGATATTGCACCCATGGATGGCATTTGGAGAATCAAACATCCACTTAGTCATATATGACTGAAATCAACTTATCAAGAGAAATTTGAATCCACAATTGAAATGTCAATTCAGTAATGATAGCTTTCATGATAGTAGGAGGGCCAATCATATAACCGCCCACATACTGTATTTCCTAGTCTTTTTTCCTTGTCTCCGGACTGTTTCCTGTAACATAAGCTTCTTCAATAAATCACCTGGCTCAGCAATCTGCAATGTTGAGAGACTGGTTCCAGAATGAGTTATTGAAATGACTTACACAATGCTGACAACAGAGAGAGTAAAACATAGTTAGCATCAATTTCACACAGAATAGACACATGAACATCAAATTATTTATGATATTCAATTTAATCTTAATGTTTCACCATGGGTTTCACCTAGTACCAATCTCCAGTTTTTCTTTAGTATTATCAATATTTTTTCAAGCAAATACACCACATATTGGGACTTATTTCAATTCTATCTGGCATGACTGGTCTAGAACAAACCTTAGAAAAACTTCTCTAAGCAAATTTGAACAGTAGAGAACATGAAATGATTTAAATTATTCTTAAATTTATTTTCTTTAATTCTAGTCTCAGTGACAACTTTCAGTGTACCCATGATCAACCAATGCCTACACTGTATATATAAAACAAGATATAAAAGAAAAATATCTAATCTCAAAAGCTATCTTTGTTTTCTAAGTTTGGGGGCCCCCTGTGTTTGACTAGAATCATCATGAGAGACACCATGAGAGACACCGGGTTTAACCACTCCTGCTCTCTCTCCTTACAGAGCGCAGGATCTGTTTCTATTAAGAGCATTCTCAGGTCTCACTCAATCTCTCCAGTCAGACTTTTTCTAGCAAAAATAATAAACACTATCTGTCTTATTTTTGTTGGTTGATCAAGTTTACACCAATAAAGTTGCACAAACATATACATTGTTCTCCAGACATATTTAAACACATCAAAAATAAAACATTTTTGTTATTCTCTCATATTGGACTAGACAGAACATAAAACAGACACATGAATGTGAAATTTTCACATTTAAGATTTACTTTTCATATTCCAATTTCAAAATCCTTCTTTCTAATCTCCCTTTCCCATTTTCTGTGGCTTTGATAACTACTGGTCTCACTATGAGAAATACTATCCACATTCTATCTAAAGTATTTGGAGCTGACCTTTGGGAGTTGCCCTTTGGGGTCACATAGGGAGGTATTTTTAAAAAGGTTCCTGTCATTTTACCCTCCTCTGCATGCCTCAGCTTTTCTGGTCTGCCTTATATTTCTCAGTGAATTTTAAACTTTCTGGATATAGCTCTTACTTTATTTTACTCTTATCTTTTTATTTATTGATTTTTTAACCTTTTAATCTAACTGTCTTTCTAAATCATTTTCCTTTTCTTCTAATATTTGAATTATTATACCCCATACATGAATACATTTCCTATATGTTTGTCAATTTACTTTTTAGGATCAGTCTTCATCTAGATCTTAGTTTTTATTTCTCCACTGGTTCCTTCTTCATTTTTACTTAGCATATAAAAATGAAAACTTATTTTAGCAGCATTAATTTAAATAAATCAATACATTTAGAGAATAAATGAGTCTCTTATTTCTTTTTAAATGTATTTCCTTCTACACTAATCTTCAACAGCAATATTTTGAAACAATTTTCCCGATTTCTTTCACTTTTACTTTTTAATACACAAAGTTCATTCACGTCACTTTATTATTTATTTATTTATTTTGCTTTCTCATTTCTTTGAGATTTTACACAGTGGACTTCTAGATTTTAGTCTTTCCACTGGAGTTTTACCTTATGTAATATAACAACACTTATCTTAAATACACCTTTGTTTAAATTCCAATTACTTAGTTGACTTCATTTTAATGCAATACACTAGACTTAAAGCTTTAATTCTTATTCTCTTTATTTATTATTTTATTTTTCTCCTAGCTTTTTTTTTTATTTTTCAAACTGATTTTAATTACTTTAAAGTTGTTTAATTTTATTTCAATATCAAATTTTTTTATTGTTATTTATCCCTGTGCTTTAAATGTTAAACTTTAAGCACAGATATCTCTTTTGATTTCACAAATTCTCTATATGAAGTTTACTTCTCTTCTGTGATTTGACCAGTTCAGAAGCTTAACATATTTTACCGTCAGCTGCCAGCTGCTAGTTCTAAAAAAAACTTCACAGCTGAGAGTTAATTTTCTGTCTACGCAGCAAAGCTGAGTCTCTCTAACTTGGTCACACACCCTACAATATCTCTTGAATGTATAGATTATCTGCATGAAGTCAAATACATTTCTATGCTACAGTCTAGTTTAGGAGTTATGTTCTAGCCCATTCCAATCAACAGCTGCTAGACTAAGAACAGCCAAGACTAAATGTTTTCCAGCCAGTTGTAAGTTAACTTTTTGATTTCTTTTTTCCTAATTTCGTTTTACATCTATATTATTTCGCTATTTTTATTCTTTTTCTTATTATTTGTTTATACTCTATTAAATTTATTTTTCTATCTATATATCTTTATCATTGGTTTTATCTCCACTTATCAACCAGAATATTTATTACGTGCCTTTTCTTCCTGTTATATCAGCTCTTCTCTGCCTCCATATATTGATGGAAGGTTGAAAATAGCCCAAATATATTTTCTCTGCTGTAAATTGCATATATACCCCTTACCATTTATGCAGCACAGGCTGATATTTTGGAACATTTTTAGTTTTCTATATTTTAACAAAGTTAATTATTCCAAAGTTTCTCAAGACAGGCTTTCATTCCAATCTTTATACTGGGCTTATGTCTGTACTCAGTCATACACGTCCATACACACTTGCTCTTTATACACTTTCAAACACAAATACAGACACTCTCACAAACCACAGAAATGACCACACTTTTTACAAACACAAGGCCTTTATAAACACAGAGCTCACAATAACACAAAATAATTCTAGAACGCAACTATTCTACCACTCTTGAGTGACCCGTTCCTACAGGATTTATACACACACACACTCCTCTTGAGTGACCCGTTCCTACAGGATTTATAAACATAAAACAATTAACAAAAATGTACTGTTATCCATCAAGGCCCACTTAACAGTAGAAAACAATTAACAACAATTTTACTGTTATCCATCAAGGCCCACTTAACAGTAGAAAACAATTAACAACAATTTTACTGTTATCCATCAAGGCCCACTTAACAGTAGAAAACAATTAACAACAATTTTACTGTTATCCATCAAGGCCCACTTAACAGTAGAAAACAATTAACAACAATTTTACTGTTACTGCATTGCATATAGATAGATAGATAGATCCATTTCTATTTTCCGGGATTATCAATCTAAATGAATGCACTGACAAATAAAGTAAATTGTTTAAACTCAAACTTGAGCTTTTACTGTGGCACAGCAGATTTATACTGGGGTACGTGCCCCAGTAAAAGGGGTCTAGTGACCCGCCTGTATCACACCCAAAGGCAGAGTTCGCTATTCATATTGTAATGTGCTAAGACGATCAATGCAAATGGTAAATGCCCCCGACTGTGCCTTTAAAAACATAATGTTCATTCACTTTTCTGCGCATTTTCTGCGCATTTGCTTTTCTGCGCATTCAGTAGTTCAGCAACTACTGAATGGTGACGAAGAGTTCACATTTTCATCAGAAGAAGAGCGGGACTCAGATGAATGGTTGTATTTTGAAGAGTGACTTGATCCAGCCAAGGATACAATTTAGGATGAGTAAGTCATGTAGGTTTACATTAGTTGTCATGCTTTTTCATATAAACATGTACATATTTTACTAGTGGGACTGTTTCCAGACTTGCTAGCAAGGATTTAGAGTATAGAAATTTGAAACATGACTCCTAATAAGTTTTTGTTACATTTAAATGCTGTTTCAGCTAAAGCAGGCATTTAAATAGTATGCTGTGTGATATAAATATGATATGTAATATGATAGAAAAATAATATGAATGTTTAGATTATATTTTAACTAGTGTTTATGCTGCTTCATTATCATCAACAAAGCTTGTGCTTGCAAATATGTGTTAAGGTGTAAATTTGTAAAATACATTTTAAATATGCCCATATTAGAAAATCAGCATATTATAATGATTTCTGAAGGATCATGTGACACTGAAGACTGCTGTAATGATGCTGAAAATTCAGCTTTGATCACAAATTGCATTTTACAATATATTAAAATAGAAAACTGTTCTTTTAAATTGTAAAAAAAAGACTTCACAATAGCACTGTTTTTACTATATTTTGAATCAAATTGATGCAGTCTTAGTAAGCAGAAGAGACTTCTTTTAAACAGTAGATTTGATCTAATGTAAGGTAAAAGTAAGGTAAAAGTAAAGTCTTTATGTAAAGAAAATGTATAGTCAGATTACTTCTTTTAACTTAAAACTTGATTTTCATCAAGTCTCCTCACATTCATTCTCTTTCTGTCACATGCCTCATTGATAGGCCCAAGGGAGGGTCTTTGACTCCTCAGGTGTGAAACACATCAATATTCGTGTTAATTCACGCCTCCTCACATATGACCTTTCTAACACAAAAAGTGTCTTACAAAAGTTAAATTTCTATATTGTTTTGTATGAATGAGTGATCTGGATGATTTTCACATAATTATCTCAAACTACTGGAGAGGTATAAGAGTAATACTCAAGCAACATGGACATATGAAATAAAGTGAATGACCTTGTCAATAAATTGAATGAGTATTTTGTAAATATTGGATGTAAGTTAGCAAAAGAGATTGTAGAGCAGAGAACTGAGGATAGTGTAGATTAAGTGAATATTCCTAGTAACATTCAATCAATATATGTTAGGAGAGCTGATGAAATGGAAATACTTGACATTGTTAAAAATTTTAAGAATTAAAATTGTCATTATTAAAAAACATTATAGAATATATAGTAAAACCATTTACATATATCTGTAATCAGTCCTTTTAAACAGGTATATTCCAAGTAATATGAAAAGAGCAAAAGTTATTCCTATTTTTAAAAGTGGAGAATGACATATTCTTTCCAATTTCAGACCAATTTCTCTGCTTTCCCAGTTTTCAAAAATCAAAAAAATTTGTTCACAGGCTTGATAATTTTATAGATAAACACAATTTATTGAGCGACATCAGTATGGCTTTAGAGCTAATACGTCAACCTCAATTCTGCACGTTTCGTGGCCAACCCACTGGCCAGCTCGGTTCACCCGCTGGCCGGTCTGCCCCTGTTCGGCCCCAAAGTGCGGCGGCCCACCGGGAAAATGCCCAGTATGCCAGATTGCCAGTCCAGCCCTGGTCAGCAGTGAGGGATTTTACGCACTATTAAAAACTGAAAAAAAGCACAAATGTCAAGACATGTCAAAACTTCTCCAGGGCCCAAAACACCCTCAGACCCCAGAGGGTTAAAAGAGGTATCTCCTGTAATTTCAAAACCTCTTCTTAATATTATTAACTCCTCGCTAACTTTAGGACATGTCCCAGGGAACTTTAAAATGGCAGTTATCAAACCACTTATTAAGAAGCCACAACATGATCCTGGAGAACTAGCTAACTATAGACCAATTTCAAATCTACCTTTTATGTCGAAAATACTAGAAAATGTAGTATCCTCCCAAATATGTTCATTTTTACAGAGAAATAGTATATCCAAAGAATTTCAGTCAGGATTTGGGCCTCATCACACTATAGAGACTGCACTTATCATAGTTACAAATGACTTGCTCTTATCATCTGATCGCGGCTGCATTTCACTTCTAGTGCTTTTAGATCTTAGTGCTGCATTCGAAACGATAGATCACAACATTCTCTTGAATAGGCTAGAGAATTATGTTGGCATTTGTGGAGTTGCATTAGCATGGTTTAGGTCCTATTTAGCTGACCGCTACCACTTTGTCTATGTAAATGAGGAATTGTCAGACCAAACAAAAGGATGGAGAAATCACTTTTAGGGCCTCTGCTTTTCTCTTTGTATATGCTTCCCCTGGGAAATATTATCAGGAATCGGGGAATAAGTTTCCACTGCTGTGCCGACAATAAACAACTTTATACTTTAACTTAACTTTAACCTAAAAAAAAGCTACATTTCCAAATCAATGAAATAAAAGATTGGATGGCCAGAAATTTCCTTCTACTCAATTCTGACAAAACAGAGGTACTAATTATTGGACCAAAAAACTCTAAAAAATAAGCCACTGAAAATAAAATTTGACTCTTGATGGATGTACTGTTACATCATCTTCAACAGCAAAGAACTTAGTTGTTATATTTGATACCACTCTGTCCTCTGAAAATCAAATTGCCAATGTTTGTAAAACAGTATTCTTCCACCTATGAAAAATTGCTAAATTATGGCACATGAGTAGTAAGTATAATGCACGTTGTGTCAAAAAATTATTGATGACGTAACCTTTGACCTTTGCTTCCGGTCCCGCCACCTCCCCACCCAACCTCCGGCAGATGTTCATGATGTGATATGAAATGTTTGGTCAGCGGTTGTGTACAGGAAGTAGTATGAAGTGTCTGTTCTGATACCCCATCTGTGTATTTAAAAAGGGTTAGGTTTGTTCATTGCAACTATTCAGCAAGTATTTTGTGATTTCCACTTGTGCAATGGCTGCTCCCAGCACTCCTAAAAAAGCAATGTTAAATGATGTAAAAAAGGAGTACTACGATATATTAGGCTCCGAGGAGATGTCATGGTCCATGCATGACCAAGTCTCTCCATAAGCCGTTAGAAGATCTGAAATATGAATTTCATCTAAACAACGCACAGTTGTGTGTGTACGACTTTGACAGAACATCTCGTACTGTTAAGTTATTCAACAGGGGTGATGCAATGGATGAAGACCGTTGTTTGTATTTCACGGAAAAGGACTGGGATGTATTTTACAATCGTGTTTGGAGGGATCTGAATAATGGCGCATCTCCAGAATCATTTCCAAGAGACCGTGTGTTTGGTAACCACACTATCAAGAGGGTGGCTGACCATGTCTACATACTTACCAGCGAGGACAAACAGGGTCTCAGTGACAGAGGGTGTCCTTTCCCAGAGACAGAGCACAATGAATGTTTCCAAATGAAGTTTTTGTTTCAGTGGAAAGATGTTCCTATACTGAATGATGTTTTTTCAAAGATAGACAAACTGTTTAAATGGAGTGATGCAAATGACCAATACAATGTAATTAAGGTCAGGCTGTTTGACCCCGAAAAAGCGTGGGAGAGTTTGTAGGAGTGACCGTGTAACACCGCCCACCTTCTACAGACCTTAAAGGTTGGTGGTGACTGACCGCATTTCAAACCAACATTCAAACCAACATGTCTCAAGACTTTATTACAGATCTTCCTGGGCCCGTCGCATCACCCAATGACACAGATACTTCAGCAAGAGATGACCCCGTTGTAGGGACTCCTGACATCGGCCATTGGCTTGACAAGTTTTGCATGGAGCTTGGCTACAGCAATCTAACGTTCATTTCATCCCACGGATCAGGATGCCCACTTCCGGATGCAGCGACTCTTAGGGGAGATGATGACACGGATGGCATTATTGGTGTGAAGGGGTTCAATTTCATAAAAGCAGTCATAGTGGTCATTCTGGATTATCTCCTCGATTTAAAGTTAAAAGAGTTGTGCTACGGTTGTGAAGTGGATCATCCCAGTCAGATCCAGCACACGTGCTGGTTTGATCCTGACAAGTATTTCTTTTACACACATTTTGAAGAAATTTCCAGTAAACTGTTTAAACCTGTGTTAAACCAAGTCATCGGCCAGGCTTTAAAACCATTTTGGTTGACACCGCATCCTCAGAGAATCCATGGAGTTGTCGAAGGCGTGTTGTGTGAACTAAGAGAGCAGCCGAACATTCTACAGAGAGTGCGTGAAAACCGTGAGAAGCTGGTGAATGATAGCTGTGAGCAGGCTGTCTATGATGCCTTGGATGGTTGGAAAGGCTGTTTGGCTGGGTCCAAAATTTGATGCTAACAATGGGTAACTGCTGCGGAGCTACTGGCCTGATTACATTTATTCTGAGACAACGACTTCAATGTGAAATAACCAATATGCTGTATAAGATCATTAATGGCGAACGTTCTGGACAAAAACAAGATTGTAAATGAAACCTATATTAACAAACGGTTGATTTGTCTAAAAAAACACATGGACATAGTCAGAGGTCTATCAAAGAATTGGACTGAAATGATACAAGTCTATGCCTGCCAGAATGATTCTCCCTGTGTGTTGCTTAAAAACATTCTAAATTCATTGTTTGAATGTGAAAATGTCTGTAAAATATCCTATATAATATGCTTATGTACATTTGTGACGGATACATGTGTGATGATATTGTCAAGAAACGATCAGAGTGATAGGCATGTCTTTGAAAATGTTGATACTTGCATTAATTTCCTACAATATCTAGACATTGGTTGATGTTGGTGTTTCTATTTTAACTATTTAAGCATGTATTGTGTGATTACCCCCTGATTTTAAAATAAAAGGATACTTTTATAGAATCACTGTTTCATTATTTAGGTGGTGTCTGATCCGATAACATGACCGAGCAATTGCATAAGGTGTACTACACACCATCAAACCCCGGCTCTTTAGGGGGTGTGAGTAGATTAAAACGTGGTGTATTAGAGGAAAGTGGTGATTTGCTAAGTGATAAAGAAGTTTCAGACTGGTTAGCCAGTCAAGATGCTTATACACTCCACAGACCACTGCGACATCATTTTAAAAGGAATAGTGTCATTGTTTATGGTATTGATACACCGTTTCAAATGGACCTGGTAGATATGTCAATATATTCTACGGAAAATGACAATACTAAATTTCTGCTCACATGTATAGACGTGTTTAGCAAATATGCATGGGTACATTGTATAAAGAACAAGATTGGATTGCCGGTGACCAATGCATTTAATTCAATACTACAAGAGGGTAGAATCCCTCAGAAAATTCAGACTGACAAGGGGAAGGAATTTTTTAACAAGCATTTCCAACAACTAACTAAAAAGCACCACATTTACCATTTCAGCACGGGGAGTGAATTGAAAGCAAGCGTTATTGAACGTTTTAATAGAACGTTAAAAGGATGGATGTGGCGTTATTTAACAGCTATAAACTCTAAACACTACATCAATGTTTTACAAGACATTATTCAAGGATACAACAGTAGTTATCACAGAAGTATTAAAATGAGGCCTGTAGATGTCAACAAAGAAAATGAACTGGTCGTCTATGACAATTTGTATGGTAATGTGTGTAAGAAGACGCCTGTATTTAAATTCAAAATTGGCGACGTGGTTAGAATATCAAAGATGAGGGGTCCTTTTACCAAGGGTTATGAACAAAACTACACAGATGAGTTCTTCACGATAACCGAATGTATACCACGACAACCACCAGTCTACAAACTATCTGATTATGATGGCGACATTATCGATGGATCATTTTATGAAGAGGAGTTACAAAAAATGATTGTGGATAAGGACAAAGCTTTTAAAGTAGAAAAGATATTAGACAAGAAGAAGCATGGTAAAAGATCCATGGTGCTCGTACGATGGGTGGGGTGGCCTCCGAAGTTTGACAGCTGGGTTAATGAAAAAGATGTTGTAGATCTACAAACCTCTTAAAGCATATAAAAATAAAACATTTGTTACCTGAGTTCATTTCTGCAGTAAACGGTCATGGATGAAGCAGGGTTTTATGTTACATTGCCATGCAATGCTTCATTAGATCTTTACCCCGAAAACCGAATTTTAAATTACAGAACAAGATTAGCCAGACCTATAAACTTAAAAGGCCGTTGGGAGGTGGGTGTGGCTGAAATTGAATACCCTAGATCATGGTACTCTATTACTGATGATGATGTGAAAGTCCAATTCAGAGAGGTTATCGACGGAGTCATCCATCTTGAGAAGATAAAGCTGAAAAGCGGTTATTATGACAAAGTTTTGCTTGTAATTAAGGACCTAAATAATTTGCTACCTCGGCATGTACGTCTTGGCTACGATCATGGGAAAAACAAAGTGTTCATGATAGCGTCACCAGGAAGTTCCTTAACATTCCACGGTAAACTAGCCATTATTTTGGGTGTAATACAGAGGAAACCATTGGTATCTGTAAATGAGTATACTGGAAATGAACGCGTCGAAACCGGTTTTACGCCAGTGTACGCGCCACACCAAGCAGACATAAATGGAGGGTTTTACACCGTGTACATGTACACAGATCTTATCGAATATCAATCTGTGGGTGATGCACATGTCCCGCTTTTGAGATGTGTATATATAACCGGATCGGATCGTGAAATAGTCAGTGTTGCATATGACAGAGTGCACTACATGTCAGTGAATAAACATTCTATTGGAGAGATTTGTATTGAACTCAAAGACGACAGAAACAGGGAAGTGCCCTTTTCTTACGGTAAAGTCGTCGTTAAACTACACTTCAGGACTGTGAAACAACCGATCCTTTAAAAATGGTGTATTATAATCCGTACCAAATGGACCCCACTCATTATGTAAACTATTATAAAACTCAAGCAGGCGGTGGAATGCCGGGGTTTTCTGGGGGAGGGCTCATGTCATGCTATGACACATTCCTTTAATAATAATGATAAATCTCAAGACGGTTCGGGGTTAATGGTTATGTTACGTAAACGGAGGTCTAAACCACCTGGAATGAGGAGGGGGAGGAGCGGTCAGGTGGTAAAGAAAACCAGGAAACACCCTAAGAAAACCGCAGTTAGGCAACGAAAACGAAAGAGAGCTGTGAAGCGTTTTTCATCTGTTAAAACTGTATTCTAAACCATGGCACTACTACACACAATGTCCGAAGAGTGTATTAAATCCGAACTTGATCTGTTCACAGTACCGATGACTCGGACGGCTATTGAAAAAACCACATACATTGAAATACCTCCTCTATCTGCGATATCGGACAGCGCTCCGTTGGAATTTTTCATAGCGGGGAATGGTGAAGATTATATAGATCTGAATAATACACTGCTTCACATGCGTGTTAAAATCACAAATCCGGATGTAGATGGGGCTCCTGTTGGACTGGTCAATTATCCAGGAAACATTATTTTTCCACAGGTTGATGTATCGCTTGGTGATAGGTTAATTTCACAGAGTACAAACACTTACCCCTATCAATGTATTATAGAATGCCTTTTAAACTACGGTAAAGATACATTGGAAAGTGTTTTCTCAGCAGGTTTATTTTACAAAGATTCTGCTGGACATATGGATGCAGGCGATCCGGCAGGGGTTAACATTGGTCTGACAAAGAGGGCTGCCTTTAGCAACGAAAGTGCAGTAGTTGAGCTTTTATCACCAATACTCAGTGATATTTTCTTTCAAGAAAAACTAATGCTTAATGGGGGTGGACATTAAAATCCGTCTGACAAGAGGCAAAGATGAATTTTGTCTAATGAGGAGTGATGCTATAGCATACAAACTGCGTATTTTGACAGCTTCTCTGTTTGTTAAAAAAGTATCTGTATCACCAGGAGTGAGACTGGGGCACGCTCAAGCACTACTCTCAACAACTGCCAAATACCCCATTGATAGGGTCTCCTTGAAAAATTTCTCCATACCAGCTGGAGGCCATGTATCAAACCAGGAAAACCTGTTTTTAGGTACATTACCCAAATCTATCATATTGGGTATGGTCGATAATGATGCTTTTACAGGGGCATACGATAAAAACCCTTTTGCATTTAAGCATTACGATCTGGAGTTTCTAGCTGTTTATGTGGATGGTCAGCAACACCCCACCAAACCATTACAACCTGACTTTGGAACAGGTACCACCGTGCGAGAATTATACCAGCTTGCGCTTTCGTCTGGAAGACATCTAAAAAACCAAGCATTGGTAATCGACAGAGAAGATTTTCTGCAGGGTTATACACTTTATGGTTTTAACCTCACTCCAGACGAAGAATGTAGCCAGCATATCTCTCTTGTTAAGTCTGGGAATATCAGACTAGAAGTACGTTTCAGACAACCGCTTCCAAGAACCATTAATCTGATTGTTTATGCTGTTTTTGACAACATCATTGAAGTTTCTAACCAAAGACAGGTGCTCGTTGACTACTATTAATTGAAAACATGAATACCATACAGCTTACAGCGGCTATAGACAGAATCACACAAAACATGCATTTTGTTGGAGTACTACCGTGTGATCATTTACCGAAGGACCCCTTAAGAACGTTACCTACGTCAACCATAATCAACACAGACCCTGCACATCTCCCCGGTGAACACTGGTTAGCAATTTACATAAATAAGGATGGTTCAGCATTTTTCTTTGACAGTTTCGGTAATAGTCCTGATTTTATTCGTTTTCCTGTATCAATCACTGCCTTTCTAAAAACAAATTCAACACGCATTCAATATTCAGCTAAACAAGTTCAGCATTTTATGTCTGACACATGTGGTCATCATTGTGTTTTCTTTCTATATCATATGATTCGAGGTTGTGCTTATGATGATGTTATGATGCTTTATAGTGATGATTTAATTAAAAATTATGACTATGTATCGTATTTTGTGAAAAAACTAAGGATAACTCATTGTAATAGTACTACATTTAAGTGTATGCAATGTGTGCAAATGGGTGAAACGTTTATGTTAAATACATAATTTGTAAATGTTTGCTTCTAATAAATAAAAAGAGCACAATGTCAAATGTACCAATGTCATAGCTTTATTTAACACCACATGATTAATTTGTACAAAATTGAATATACAATTATACAATATCAAAATGACAGCCATACGTTTTGATCAAGAGACGGTGATTTAAACGTTGAAGCATCTGAATCCTTAGAAGAAGGTGTACTTAAATACACTCATTGCACCATAGAGGGCGATGTAGATAATGTTAAAGAGGTGTGCAAATTTGCAAAAATGATGTCAGACACTGTAATATGCTCTGGTCCCCTCCCTGCTCGTCGTGGTGACGAGGTTTATAGTAGATTAGTGTCACTGAATGGCTGGATGTCTGAGTGGTGTCTGCAGAATAAAATAGGATTTATAGACAATTGGAAAAGTTTTTGGGGTAGACCTGACCTGCTAAAGAGAGACGGACTCCATCCCTCCAGGGAAGGTGCCGCTCTCCTCTCTAGTAATTTGGCTCATAGACTTAATAATGATATTAATTGACTAAATGGGGCCCAGGTCAGGAAGCAGACAAACTGGTTAATCCGAACGTCTGCTAGCTGCCTTGAGACGTCACACAGGTCACATAAACTACAACGTATAGAGACTGTATCACCTAGATATCTCATAGAGACTGTGTCTGTTCCACGAACTATGAAACACAATACCCTTACTAAATCATTTAGAAAAAATTTGATTAAGGTCAAACGTGAACAAAACAAACAAATTAAAAATGTACATCATATAAAAATAGGGCTACTAAACATTAGATCTCTTTCTACCAAAGCACTAATTGTCAATGAAATGATACAGATCATAGATTGGATGCGCTCTGTTTGACTGAAACCTGGCTTAAACCGGATGAATATATTAGTTTAAATGAATCTACTCCCCCAGGTTATTGTTATAAACATGAGCCTCGTCTGAAGGGTTGAGGAGGAGGTGTTGCTACAATTTACAGTGAAGTTTTTGGTGTTACTCAGAGGACAGGATATAAATGTAAGTCTTTTGAACTAATAACGCTTAAGGTGACACCGTCAAATACAAATAAAAATTCTCTGTCGTCCTTTACCCTTGCTACAGTGTATAGATCACCCGGGCCTTATTCAGATTTCCTTAGTGAATTTGCAAATTTTTTATCAGATCTTGTAGTTACTGTAGATAGAGCCTTAATTGTTGGTGAATTCAACATTCACATAGATAATGAAAATGATACTTTGGGATTAGCATTTATCGATATTCTCAACTCTCTTGGAGTCAGACAAAATGTAACAGGACCAACTCATCGCCATAATCATACGCTAGATTTAATTCTTTCATATGGAGTTGATGTTGATAATATAGAAATTCTGCAGCAGAGCGATAACATCTCGGATCATTACCTCGTCTCTTGCATGCTGCAATCAGCTAATGTTACTCAATCTACACCACGCTATCGTTCAGGTAGAACTATTCTTTCGACCACTAAAGATAGCTTCACTAACACTCTTCCAGATCTATCTCATATACTCAATAAACCCCAAAGCCCAGAAGAACTTGATGAAATAACAAAACATTTAAATGCAGTCTTCTCTAGCACCCTTGATGTTGTCGCCCCACTTCGATTAAAGAAAATTAAAGAAATAAGCCCTGCACCATGGTACAATGATCACACTCATGCTCTCAAGAGAGCAGCTCGGAAAATGGAGCGCATGTGGAAAAATACAAAATTAGAATTATTTCAGGGTGCATGGAAGTATAGTGTCTGTAGCTACAAACATGCACTCAAAGCTGCCAGGTCAGCATATTTTAGTAAACTCATAGAAAATAACCACAACAATCCTAGATGTTTATTCAGTACTGTGGCTAAATTGGTTAGGAATAAAGCCTCAACCAAACCAGATATTCCGTCGCAGCACGGTAATGACTTCATGAATTTCTTTACAGATAAAATTGAAATAATCAGAAGTAAAATTGGAATTATGCAATCATCTGTCATAGCACCTCAGAAAACAGTGTCGAATAATTTCCCTCACGTGCAACTTCAAACCTTCGCTATCATAGGTCATGAAGAGCTAACAAAACTTATCGAAACATCAAAAGCCACAACTTGTTTGTTAGATCCTATACCAACTAAGCTCTTAAAAGAGGTATCTCACGTAATATCAGAACCTCTTCTTAATATCATTAACTCCTCGCTATGCTTAGGACATGTCCCAAGAAACTTTAAAATGGCAATTATCAAACCGCTAATTAAGAAGCCACAACTTAATCCTGGAGAACTTGCTAATTATAGACCGATTTCAAATCTCCTGTTTATGTCAAAAATACTAGAAAAGGTAGTATCCTCCCAAATGTGTTCATTTCTACAGAGAAATAGTATATATGAAGAATTTCAATCAGGATTTAGGGCTCATCACAGTACAGAGTGAAGGGTGAGGGTCAAAATCCCTTGGCTCTTCAGATATATCAGTACATATATATATATCCTTTTATATCAATATCTATCTGTATTCTGTTGCTTAACTTCTTTAATAAAGTGATGAATTAACTATATGCATGATCACATAATCAGTTCTATTTTCTTATGCATAATTGAAATATACTTTGAATCATATGTGTGTTGAATGTTAATTAGTCTCTTTTAGGAACATTCCAGAGTCTCTCTCTCCTGCACGTCGGCTGAAGGTCTTTTGGGGGATAAGCTTATTTGTGATGCTCTCCAGCCTCTCAGGGGAGGGGGTCAGGGGGAATGTGTTAAACATGTGTTCCAGATGTATTCTGTGTTTGATTGTTACCTTTCCATGACTAATTATATGGTTTAAAGTCCTATGTAATAATACCTGAATAGTAGAACTGTGATTTTCTCTTATTATTTCTTTAGGGAAGAAATGTATGTTATTTCAACCCTCTCCTCTGCCCAAGGAGTGAATATTTTATCTCTCTGTTTTGGTTCAAATGGCCTGATAATGTGTGCTCTGGCTCTCTTGTGCCCAGAGAAGAACTGTCGTTCGTCAGTGTTTTGTGTGTGCGTTTAACCTTCTACCCAGTTTTTGAACCCAGGGATGCACACCAGGCCGACTCAAAGACGCCCCGCGACCATCTGCGAGGTCACTTCAGATGTAAATCTCGGGCTCGGACGACAAGTGCGCTGATTAATGTTGATAGGCCGCATAGCTGTCTATATGTTGTGACTGTATGTTCTTTTAGCCAATCAGGAGTAAAATAATGGAATGTACGTCCTTGCAAATGGTATAATTGATGTAAGATTTTGTGTAAGGTACGAGTTGGCTTTCGATCTCCTCGTGAGACTTTGCCGCTGGCTCTACCAATTTCACTGCAGACTATACTTCAGTAAATTTTGGATTCTTTAAATTGCACTCCTCGACTCCTGGTCTTCTTTCTCCATACCTGGTCCGGGTCTAAACTGTTATACCCCTAACAGTTTGGTGGAGAATGCGGGCAATCACTCCGTGGTGACATCTCTGGCAAATCAGCAAACAAGGTAGGAAGCTTTTATTAATTGTTAGGGCTGTCTGACTGGAAGAGATTTTGAAGGGGAGCGGGAGAGCTTCACTCCGACGAGGCGAGTGAAGAGTAATTTAATTATACTATTGAAAGTATAAGAAGTCGCTGAGAGAGCTGTTAAGGGTTAAAACAGCAAACAGCGCAAGTGAAGCGTGCTCTGTGGGGGGCCCAGGTGGGCATTGGTGTAGCACCACCCCGGCAGAGTGCGTCCCTGGACGGGAGGTCCAGTTGCACCGTAAACCTGCTTAATCTCTTCCACCTCAGATAGGGGTACCCCGAGCTTAGTGAATCAGGCAGTTAGGGATTCAGATATTAGGTATAAAATAAAATAAAATACAATAGGGATTGTTTTGCCAGGGATGCATAAGGAGCGGTCCCAAGTAAATAAATAAATTATGACCCGAATTGGTATGGATCAGTATATGTGACCAGGATGTTTGTGAAGAATACTTTGTGGTGTATTGTGTAGAAATCCAGTATTGTTGCTACTATAGTTAATTTATCCGCGTAAAATATTTGCTGCTAAAATCTTTTCGGTAGTGATTTTCAACTGTGACCAAGAAAAATGACTGATAAAGGGAATTTTCAGAGTAGTTCTGACCAAAACGAGGAGGGCACACGCTGTAAACAGCTCTGCTCTGACGAGCTCAAATCAAAGAAATGTGCACAGCTCATTAAGAAAATGTCAGTCAGGGGTTTGATTCTGATTGGAACGTCATGCAGCAGATTGACTGGCTGCAGAACAAAAAAGACGCTGATAGGGCCAAATATCTATCTGTGTTTGCCTATTCATGGATTTGTAAACTGGGTGGTATACCTTTAAGCCATGAAAAGGCAAGTCCAAATATGATGGACGGGTGGTCTAGTTTGATTGCCCAGCGTGATAGAGTGGCAAAAATTATTGGGCAGGAAGTCGGCTGTGATCTGTGTAGTTTGAGTAAGGGTTTCGAGGCTGTTTGTGAGAAGGCAGAAAAATGCTGTGAAAAATGAGGCATGTTGTTGAACAGTGCCATTGACATCAGATATTGGGAGGATTTTCTTCGTTGGTGCTCTGTAAGCTGGAGCCGTTTGCAAACACGTGATGATGATGTTAATGTGGGTAAAGTATCTGCTGTATCAGTTGAAGTGGAAATGAGTCCCTGCAATAACATAACCTGCTATAATTGTGACGAGAGAGGTCATACCTCTAGAGATTGTACCAAGCCTGTTGCCAGATGCAGAAATTGTAACAGAGAGGGCCACATTCCTAGACATTGTCGTAGTGGTAAACCACAAATGTATATCATAAATCTGTTCCTATCCCTCTAACCATTTCTAACTCTGAAAAAGTCTATTGGACTGAATTTTGGGTAGGGAAAAATACTGTAGGGACTCTAATCGGTGTTGACATTCTGAAAGAACTCGAAGCTGATGTTTTGCTTTCTCAAGATAAGTTAGTGCTTGGCTGCAATGAAACAATTCGCTTATCTCAGAGTGGCCCCCACCATGAGCAGAGATGTGCAGTGGCTGAACCTGCTATTCTAACTGAAAATCGCCCTGAGTGGAAGTTTATAATTTCCAAATTTCCTGATGTATGGGCAAAAGATAAAAATGATTGTGGTTTAGCACAGATTCAGCCACTGAGCATCCCAGGTCCTTTGCATGAAGCCAGAAGACAATATCCTTTGAAAAATGAAGCTCGAGAGGGAGTTGAAACTGTTGTAGATGAACTATGCAAACGGGGGATTGTGAGTCCCTGTTCCTCTCCCACTAACTCTCCCATGTGGCCTGTCAAAAGCCGGATGGGAGCTGGTGTTTGACCATTGATTACACTTCTCTGAATTCAGTGTCTGAGAAAATGCACCCTTTGGTGGCCAACCCCGCAACTATCCTACACGAGATAGGATCCGAACATTGTCTTTTTACTGCTTTAGACATTTCTAACAGTTTTTGGACTTGTCCCCTAGCCAAGGAGGACCAAGGCAGATTTGCTTTCACCAGCAGGTGTCGCCAATGGACATGGAGTCGTTTGCCACAAGGTTTCTGCAACTCACCCACACTGTTTCATCAGGTACTAGCATCCTTCATCTATCCGGTAAGAAAACAAATTGAATATGACGGATCTGTTGTCCTACAATATGTGGATGACATTTTAATTGCTAGTCCAACCAAGTTCAAACATTTGACTGCTGTACAGACTGTTTTGAATGCCCTCCAAAACGGGGGATTCAAAGTGAACTTGATGAAAGCACAGCTAGCACTGCCTGAAGTGACTTATTTGGGGCAAATTGTGGGTGTGCACGGCAGACGCATCACTCCTGAACGAGTTAAAGCTATCATTGAACTTCCAAAACCAAACACGGTTACTGGTCTAAGGCAAGTAATGGGTCTTTTGAATTACTGCCGCCAGTATGTTTCTGAAATTGTTAACAAACACTTGTTTAGGCTATATCGCTAATCAAAGACGAGCTAAATGTGAGGCCACTCTCTTGAGTAAAAATGTGGATATAAATATTGACATTGAAACTGCTATCAACCCTGCCTCCTTACTTCCAGAAGAAGGAACTGCACACAACTGTGCCCGACTGATCGAGACGGACAGCCAGAGACCTCTTCAATCTGAACCACTTTCTGATGCCATGAAGTTGTTCGTGGATGGTTCCAGCTTTCATGAACAGGGAAAACGCTTCACTGGCTGGGTTGTTGTAAATGAACATGGTGAAACTGTTGACTGTGGTTCTCTTTCAGGAGGAGGGGCTCAAGTGGCCGAGCTGGTCGCATTGACACGAGCATTGCAGTATGGCCAGGGGAAACGAGTCAATGTTTACACTGAAAGCTGTTATGCATATGGTGCTGTTCATGACTTCGGCCCTGTGTGGAGACGCAGAGGATTTCTAACCACTGCCGGTCTGCCGATCTCTCATCAACAGCAGGTAAAAGAACTTATGAATGCCTGTGATCTTCCTTCAACAGGAGCAGTTATCAAAGTCACTGGACATGCAACGGACAATTCTCCTGAGGCCACAGGAAACCGAGCTGCTGACACAGCTGCCAGAGAGGCTGCAACACAGACTGAGACTTGCGTGAGTGTTATGGCTCTTGCTCCTCAGGAGAGTGAGACCCCCAGAGACTTTTTTAAACTCTATGATGAGGATGACCCTGAAGAGATAGAACAATGGACAAAATTAGGAGCTCAGAAAAATGCAGAAGGACTGTGGAAATTTCATGAGCGTTTTGTTTGTCCTGTTTCTGCTAGAACTGAACTAATGTCTTTGTATCATGGTTTGGCACATGCAGGTCCTGAAAAACTACATGCAATGATTTCCAAAACCTGGTGGTGGCCCCGACTGAGGGCTTCTTGCAATGATTTTTGTAAGAGATGTCTAGTATGCCTTAAGGTTAATTCTTCTAAGCTGAAAATTCCCTTAGGACATGCCCCTCGACCTCAAGGGCCGTGCACACACCTCCAAATTGATTTCATAGGTCCACTGCCCCCTAGTGGAGATTTTACATACATTCTAATGATTGTTGATCTGTTTTCCAGATGGGTTGAGGCATTTCCACTGAGAAACTGCACCGCAGATGCAACCGCCAAGATTATGTTGAATGAAGTTTTCCCAAGATGGGGTTTGCCCTTACAAATTGATTCAGATCAGGGTACACATTTTACTGGTAAGGTGATGAAAAATGTCATGAAGTTGATGGGGGTGAGGCAACACTTTCACATTCCATTTAGGCCCCAATCTAGCGGATCTATTGAACGCACTAATCATACGCTTAAAACTTCATTGAGAAAGAGATTGTTGGAGTGGGGGAAAGGGTGGCATGCGGCTGTCCCAGCGATTTTGTTAAGCATGAGAGCCAGCCCTAACAAGACTACACAGCTCAGCCCTTTTGAGGTAATGACAGGTCGCTACATGCGGCTGCCCTGGGATGCCCCCTTGCAACATGAGGGACCATCCGGGCCTTTGAAAGAGGCTTTACAAAATTATCTGAAAGCTTTGGATGACAGTCTGCGAGACACACGGGTTAGTGTTAGCACACGACAAGCAGATCGAGATAATGTTGAGCAAAAAGACATGCCTGCTTTGCCTGAAATAGTTGACAATGTAATGTTACAGCGGGAGATAGTTTCCCCCTTAGGTCCGAATTTTGATGGGCCTTATCAGGTGGTATTGACCACTAACACCTCTGTTCTACTGGACAGGGGGGTTTTGGGTACCATATGGAGACATTGGTCACAGGTGAAACCACTTGAAAAGTGTAACAACTTACTACCTCGGGATCATTAAATGTCTGTCGTGTATGTTAAAATTCTAGAATTCTAGAACAAATGTTTTATCATTACAGATGGCTGAATCCGACGACATACTGAAGCTGCTAATTCTTCAAGAAGAAGTGCGTAGTGAGAGATGACTGAAAGTGAAATGAGCTTTCATCCGATTGGTACTTCCGCTCTCGTTGGTATTTTTTATTCTGATTGCTTTATCATTTTTGATGTGGATTCAAATTTCAATTTGGACAGGGAGATTCCATGCGTTTTCAACTCATGGGGATTGTGAGGAGATCGATAACCATCCATCATGGGTACAATACCCATGTCTAAATTCAACTGAGGGTCTAAATTTAATTCCAACCATGTACCAAATGGTAAATGATCGTTGTTATCGTCTGGACGGAAATGAGACAGTGACCTATTGGCTTGGTCACTCCCCAAATTATCCCGATACTACCCTCATTATGCAAAAAGGTCGGTGGATGAGGAGTGGAGGCGTTGACCTGTTTGAAGGAGATTTCAGTTCAATGAGCTGGATCCCTGACCACATAGCTCGTGAAAACATGAGTGCATGCTCTATACGAATGGATATGGTTAATCAATATTTGTTAAAATCTAGAAAAGGTGAGAGTAGAGCAGAACGAAGGAGGCGTCAGGTAGCAGATGTGAATGACTCCCACATGATTTTAGGTGGAAAAGCAGTGAAACTTCCGTTATACCCAAGTGCTCCTGATCCTCGCCACATCATGTCATACTATTTTCCCAAAGCTAAGAATGAACTTGGTTACAACAAAGTCGTTAAAGATGTAGCCCAAAGCTATATATACAGCAATATTGTGATTAGAGAAGAACCGGGGTCTGATGAGTATCAAACAGCAATAAATGATAAGGATTTGATGAGATGGGGAGTGTTAGTCCCAACTAAATGCCACATGATCCGATGGGACACTAATAGGGCTTACGGTGCAGTCTGTGATAGGTTAGGATGGATAGATAAAACCGACAAGGACATGTTCGATCTGAATGGCAGTAAAAATGGTTTGCCTGCTATTAATGCTTTGTCCCTCTCTTGGCCCAGGTACACTAGATTCGATGACCCTTGGAAGGAGACTGCACATGTTGAGCGTTGTTTAGGTAAAGAAATTCAACAGTGGTTTGTTAAGATGTTTCCTCCTGGAGATGTTGATAAATGTAGAGAAATTTCTGAGAAGCTCACCGGTGTGAAGATGATGGAGATACCCTGGGAGGTGTGTAATGCTTCTTTTGTTAAGTCAGGTTACACTTGGGCTAGTTTTTCTGATGTGTTGCACCGGTATGAGTTTGCTAGGAACCCTCTTTGTGTTGCAGAGTTGAAGCAGAAGACTGAATATTTTCCTCGGTTGAAGCCGCAAACAGCTCGGCAGAAATTTATCACTGCATTTCTGGAACAGATAAAAACTAATGATCCATTTGCAGGTTATGAGTATTTGAATTCTGTATGGCTTAAATCTAAGGGCACTCCATGGTATACTGATTCGGAACCTCCATCTGCTATAGTAGTAGCATTGGTTTTGGCTTTTTCGGTAGGAGCAATATTTACTGACATGACGGAAACAGTGGAGGAATATGTGGAGGAAGCTTGGGAGGAGTTTGTGGCTGCGTCAGAGGATTTGGTCATGGGAGCTGTTAAATATGTGTTATATGCTTTTGGAGCTCTTTTGGGAGTGGGTGTCCTCTGTCTGTGTGTGTGGATGTGTGTTCGTTTCTGTTTTTCTTATGTATGCAGGTCTGCTTTCAGTAACTTGAACCCTACCGAGGAGGAGAACTGACTGAGAAAACTGACGACACGCTTGGAAGAGAAACTTAAGAAGGATAACATCAATGCCCTGTTGTGAGTGGAAGGGGGGAGAGCCTTTGCGTGGGGACTGGGAATTTTTAGTATCCAGCATGTCTGCAATGAGGCGAAGCGACAAGTGTGACCCGTCAGGGAAGCATGCGTTACCACTCCACCTTCCTTAGTGACCTCACTTGGTAGACCAGACGTGGCGGTATTGGACCCCGCATTGGTCTAAAACGGGGGACTGAAGGGTGAGGGTCGAAATCCCTTGTCTCTTCAGATATATCAATACATATATATATATCCTTTTATATCAATATCTATGAATTAACTATATGCATGATCACATAATCAATTTTATTTTTCTTATGCATAACTGAAATATACGCTGAATCTTATGTGTGTTAAGAGTTAATTTTTGATTTCATGCACATTCCTTGAAGCCTCTCTCTCTGTTCTGCACGGAGGCTGACTTGAAGATCGTCTTGGGAATAAGCTTGAGATGAGACACCAGGGAGAATGTTAAACATATGTTCCAGATGTATTCTGTGGTTGATTTTTACCTGTCCATGACTAATTATATGATTTAAAATCCTATGTGATAGCACTTGAATAAGTAGAAGTGTAAATTTTCTCTTATTATTTCTTTCCTCTCCTTTGCCTGAGGGGTGAATATTTCTTATCTCACTGTTTTGGTTAAAATTACCTGATAAATGTGTGCTCTGGTTCCCTTGTGCGCAGAGAAACACTGTCGTTCATCAGTGTTTCGTGTGTGCGTATTGACCTTCTACCCAGGTTTTGAACCCAGGGAGACACAGCAGGCAGACTCGAAGACGCCCGAGACCATCTGCGAGGTCACTTCAGATGTAAATCTCGGGCCAGGACGACAATTGCGCTGATTAATGTTGATGTGCTATAGCTATCTATATGTTGTGACTTTATGCTCTGTTAGCCAATCAGGAGTTAAATAATAGAATATACGTCCTTGCAAATGGTATAATTGATGTAAAATTTTGTGTAAGGTATGAGTTAGCTTTCGATCTCCTCGTGAGACTTTGCCGCTGGCTGTACCAATTTCACTGCAAACTATTCTTCAGTAAATTTTGGATTCTTTAATTGAACTTCTTGACTCCTGGTTTTCTTTCTCCATATCTGGTCTGGGTCACAACTGTTATACCCCTAACAAGTGAGTGACAGAAGGGGAACTAATTCATGCATTCATGACCTCAAGACTATATTATTGTAATGCATTACTGGGAGGATGTCCAGCAAGATCAATAAATAAACTTCAATTGGTTCAAAATGCAGCAGCCAGAGTGCCAACGAGAACCAAGAAATATGATCATATTTGCCCCATTTTATCATCGTTACATTGGCTAACTGTTAAATTTCATAAAACTACATACAAAGCTTTGAATGGTCTAGCTCTGCAGTACTTAAGTGACCTTCTACAACACCATCACGTTCATTATGATCGCAAAATTCTGGCCTGTTAATAGTTCCTATAATATCAAAATCCACAAAAGGAGGTAGATCCTTTTCATATTTGGCTCCTAAACTATAGAATAGTCTCCGTAACACTTTTCGAGATACACACTGACTCAGTTTAAGTCTAGACTAAAGACTTATCTATTTAGCCAGTGTGGCAGGGCGGAGGGCGGGGCCGGGTCGTGATACTACACACCCGGTCTTGTATTAGGCTAATTATGCCTCCGTGAGGTTTAAAGGCTGACTGCAGAGGGCAGTGCGGGAGAGAGAGATCGTTAGCGGACATGTCCGTCATATGTGTTTGTGTCTTTGTTTTAAGTTTACCATTAAACTATCATTTATATTATCAAGCCGGTTCTCGCCTCCTCCTTTCCATTGAATACGTTACACTGGTGCCGAAGCCCGGGAAGGAGGCGAGAACCGGCTCTGCAATAAATTGAATTGCATCTATTCTTATATTATTTTATTTATTTCCCTGCCTAAACCTCTTGACTCCTATCCTGAGGTCACCAGAACCGGCTGAATCCAGCTCCATTCCTGCTTTGTGTTGGACTCCACTGCTACGTGTCTAATGCAAGTGGCTAGAGTCATTTCAATATTTTATACATTTGCTTATTGATATTATGCAAGCATATACATGTATCCACATTTATGTACTTATATCCACATTTATGTACTCATCTATAAGCAGAATATAATCATATACCTTTCATTCCTTGTATGCCATTATCACTGTATTTCTATGTTTATGCATGTATGTTTACAGACTGAAGCCTCTCATGTTCCATGTGTGCGTTAGAGGACTATTCCATGTTTTTCTCTATCCTTATAAGGGTTGTAGCATTGCTGTACCAACATTCTCATGGGAAACTGACAGATTGATAACACTTTCTTGATTCTGTGGGATGTTGTGTGCAGCAATATTTATATATTATTGGACACTTAGTATATTGATAAGTTGTCCTTTTGACCTCATGAGAGCTCAGAGATGTTTGCAGCGAGCCAGTAGCATGCATACACCGGATGCATGGCAAACGTGTGTGTGTGCAGCGTGCTGGGTGTGATATTTACGAGTGTCTGGCTGAAAACAGATTTAGAAAGCTACCTAACCACAGCTGTCACACTTCAATAGGTGTGACAATTTTACCTGACACCCTGAATTAGGACCTTGTCAGAACGTACTGTACCAAGAACGGAAATCTTATTGGTACAGTCTCAAGAGGGTATAAAACCCAAAAACCTTAACTTTGGTCCTCATCAGAGTATAACCGCTCAACTCTCTGGCTCTATGCCCGTTTCCAGCTTTGAGGCCTCATTCTCCTGATCTGTACTTTAAACTTTCTTTCATTTATTTACTTTGTTCATTAGACAAAGACAAGGCATTATTGGTAGTATTATTATTAGGTTAATTCCTGGACTTAGTCCTTGGATATATATCCTTAAGATATATCTACTTAACATTTTATAATCAAATTGTAACAAACTTAAGGCCAGGAGGGTAAGGAGAACACAGGAAACTGGTTTCTTCGTTTCACAGGTACAGCCTTTAATTAATGATCTCCAGTACTTTACAGCTTCACAATAACACAATTGTTTCATATGAATAGACTCTCTCATATCATGCCAACACTAGACTGGCGCGTGTTTCTCTTCTCCTTAACTGAAGGTTCTGTGGCCAACTTTATGCCGCTCTCCCCATGCTCACTGAAATTAGAGACAGGTGTTAGACATAATTTAGCTCAGGTGCCAGCGCCCTTACCGCTTTCTCTCCCGGACGGGCGCTTGACCACGCCCCCGCTGCCACACAAATATATATTTTTTTCTGTATTATTGTATTTATTCTCATTATTTCATATTTTTATTCACTTTAATTTTAATTCTATAAAATAAAACTTTTTATTCCTTCTACAAAGATTTATTGAAGTCATTTTCCATCTGCTGGATCTCACTGCACCAGTGTCACTGTGTGACGATGACTAAATACAGCCGGTGCCAGCCAAACATCACTTCAGTCTATTATGATGGACTTCAGAGGATGAACTGATGCCAAATCCAACCATAAAACATGGGATACTTCATATGCCATTGTCTGAACCTTGGATTTATGATGCACCACACCGAACCTCACTGAAATTACGCTCTTGAAACGGAATACATAGGCTATCAATTGCCAACAAAAGCCTTCTCTGTTTTGCTAATTCCAGCATACAGACTGCTCGTCAGATGCACAAAACCGCTCGAGAAGCAGGGGAAAACCTGGCCAACAGGAGCCATCTCTGCTCTTCAGGACTGTTTTGAGTGTACTGACTAGCACATGTTCAGGGAGGCTGCAACATATAGCGACTCTACCAACTTGGAGGAATACACAGCATCAGTGATCAGCTACATCAGCAAGTGCCTTGATGATGTCACTTTCTCCAAAACCATCACCACACGCTCCAACCAGAAGCCGTGGATGACTGTGGAGGTGCGTGCGCTGCTGAGGACCTGAGACTCCGCCTTCAGAGCAGGTGACAAGGCAGCCCTAAGGACATCGAGGGCCAAACTGTCCCAGGCCTTCGGGGAGGCAAAGCGTGCACACGCACAGAGAATCCATAGTCACTTCCAGGACAGCGTCGACACGCGGCGCATGTGGCAGGACATCCAGGCCATCACAAACTACAGGAAAACATCAGTTGCCTGTGACAAAGATGCCTCCCTTCCAGATGCGCTGAACAACTTCTACACTCGGTTTGAGGCGCAGAACAACATGGTGGCAAGGAAGACCACCCCTCCTCCCAACGACCAGGTGCTCTGTCTTAACACGGCCAATGTGAGAGAAACTCTACGCAGAGTCAACCCACGGAAGGCTGCTGGACCAGACAACATTCCTGGCAGAGTGCTTAGCGGATGTGCAGACCAGCTAGCAGATCTCTCTGAGCAGCGGCATCGTTCCAACGTGCTTCAAGGTCACCACAATCGTCCCCATGCCATAGAAGTCTTCAGTGTCCTGCCTCAATGACTACTGTACTGTCGCATTCACACCCATCATCATGAAGTGCTCCGAGAGGCTCGTCATGAGGCATATTAAGACCCAGATGCTCCCGTCACTAGACCCACTGCAGATCGCGTATCGTCACAACCGTTCAACAGACGACGCCATCACCACCACCCTCCATCTGGCCCTCACCCACCTAGATAAAAAGGACCCATACGTTCAAATGCTGTTCATAGACTTTAGCTCAGCATTCAACACAATAATTCCTCAGCACCTGATTGGAAAGCTGAACCTACTGGGCATGGACACCTCCCTCTGCAACTGGATCCTGGACTTCCTGACTGGGAGACCTCAGACAGTCCGGACTGGTAACAGCATCTCCACCACCACCACGCTGAGCACTGGGGCGCCCAGGGCTGTGAACTCAGTCCACTGCTGTTCACTCTGCTGACTCACGACTGTGCAGCAATGCACAGCTCGAACCACAACGTCAAGTTCGCCGATGACACAACCGTGGTGTGTCTCATCAGCAAGAACGATGAGTCCACATACAGAGAGGAGGTGCAGCGGCTAACGGACTGGTGTAGAGCCAACAACCTGTATCTGGACAAAACTAAAGAGATGGTTGTTGACTTCAGGAGAGCACATAGTGAACACTCTCCACTGAACATCAATGGCTCCTCTGTGGAGATCGTCAAGAGCACCAAATTCCTTGGTGTTCACCTGGCAGAGAACCTCACCTGGTCCCTCAACACCAGCTCTATTACCAAGAAAGCTGAGAAAAGCACATCTCTCACCCCCCATCCTCATTACATTCTATAGAGGGACTATTGAGAGCATCCTTAGCAGCTGCATCACTGCCTGGTATGGGACCTGCACCATTTCGGACTGCAAAGCCCTGCAGAGGATAGTGAGAACAGCTGAGAAGATCATAGGGGTCTCTCTTCCCTCCATCAAAGACATTTACATAAAACGCTGCATCCGCAAAGCAACCAGCCTTGTGGATGACCCCACACAACCCTCACACAAATTCTTCACCCTCCTGGCATCTGACAAGAGGTACCGAAGCATTCGGGCCCTCACGGCCAGACTGTGTAACAGCTTCTTCCCCCAAGCCATCAGACTCCTCAATACTCAGGGACTGGACTGACACACACACACACACACACACACACACACACACCTGTACACCATCTAACTTTTGCACATGTCCAGAGTTGCACTTTAATTCATTGTCACTTTATATCTGGCTGCTACCTCAATAACTGCTATGTCCATAGAACACTATTTCATAGTATGATATATTTACATTTAGCATTTTAGAAAGTGTCATCTTTTTGCACTACTCGATTACAAATGTGTACTGTTAGGCGCTGCACTGTCTCTCACTGTGCCTATTGTCCTATTCCTTTTAGTAATTTTTGTGCTGTCCTGTACTTTTTGCACACGTTTGCACGTGCACTTTATGTAGAAATGTAATTTAGTCTGTGTAGTCTCATGTGATTCGGTGTTTGTCCTATGTTGTTTTATGTAGCACCATGGTCCTGGAGGCACGTTGTCTCGTTTCACTGTGTACTGTACTAACTGCATATGGTTGAAAGACAATAAAAAAACACTTGACTTGACTTGACATGATCAGCAAATCAATCTCATCTATGTGAACTTCTGCAGTTAATCCAGGATGGACTTCAAAGACATTGGTCATTAATCTCGCAGTTCATACAAAATCTATGTTTAAACACTGTCCCTTAACACTTACGTAGTTTAATAATTTTAAACCATGACTTGCACTATACATAAATAATATTGACATTATATTCATGATGTTAGGGGAACTGGCCCGTACAGTGAGTCTGGTTTCTCCCAAGGTTATTTGTCTCTCATTAACCAACATCTTTTCGAGTTTTGTGTTCCTTGCCACTGTTGCCTTCGGCTTGCTCACTGGGGTTATTAATACAATTATTATATAATTACTTATTTTTATACACGTTTAACGATCGTATTTTATCTAACTGCACAATGATGACTCATCGACATTATAGACATTACAGTTTAATCTTCTGTTAATGCCTGATCTTCTGTAAAGCTGCTTTGAAATTATGTGTGTTGTGAAAAGCGCTATACAAATAAAATTGACTTGAGTTGTATCTGGGCCTTCCACATCTATTTCTGTCCTTGTTAGTTGTCTTTGAAGACTGTGGTGTATGAAATCTTAAGATTTTGGCAATTTCAAGCATTGTATGGCCTTCAATCTGAAAAACAATGATTGACTGATGAGTTTCTAGAGAAAGCTTTCTTTTTTGCCATTTTTGACCTAATATTGACCGTAAGACATGCCAGTCTATTGCATACTTTGGCTACTCAAAAACAAACACAATGGTAAGCTAAATTTAACGAACCAAATAGCTTTCAGCTGTTTTTCATATATTGGCAAGTGATTGTCTTGTACCAAATTAGCAATTTAGCATGATTACTCAAGGATAAGGTGTTGGAGTGATGGCTGCTGGAAATGGGGTCTGTCTAGATTTGATAAAAAAATACTTTTCAGTGATGGTGCTGTTTTTTACATCTGTAATGACTTGACTATACTTTGTGATCAAGTGAATGCCACTTTGGTGAACTAAAGTATCAATTTCTTTCTGAAATCTGTACATTATTTCAAACTTCGGAGAATAGCAAGATGGCGCCTTTGTTTGGCTTTGCCTCTGCTCTTTCCCTCCTCTCACGTGCATCTGTGGTTTTTGTAGGGTTGTTTTTTGTCTTATCAGCCCTGATAACTAGTAGATGTGTCTCAGCTGTTTTAAAATATGATCGTCACACGTTATTCTACATCAAGGAGAATATGAATGACTTTTCTGTTACCTGGGCCAGGTCCACAGAGTTTTTCCTTCCAAGTCCAGAGTATTCCATGTCATCGCCGGTGTGCCTGCTGGTGGTTAGGCCCCGTGGTAGGAGGAGGAGGCGGGGTTCCAGGGCAGGTGTCCAGGCCAGGCTGAGGAAACAATGTGGACAGCCACCTTGTCCGAGTGGTCCAGGATCTTTCTGGGTCGAATGACGCTTGCAGTCGGTTCCTGTCTGCAAGTTGGGCAGAAACTCCTCCTCTTGTACCACCGCCCTTTTGGATTAGTCAACCTGACCGGGCTTTTATGACTCGGCAGCTCCGAAATCCCTTTCTGCGAGAGCGGTTTTTGTGTCCTGTGACATGCCAGTTAGCAAATGTCAATCACGACCTATCAGATAGTGCCCAGCCGGCGCGATTTGCTCTGTTTAATACATCCTTTAATTCATCCTCAATGATTTATTCACAAAGGAACATATTGACTTTATGTTCCTAACTGAGACTTGGCAGCGAGAAATGGAGTACACCTATCTCAATGAACTGTGTCCTCCGGATTGTTCTGTGTTTGGAACACCACGGGTGTTGCGGCGAGGAGGCGGACTCATGCTCGTGTACCTGGACTGCTTCTGCTGCAGGTTGATGAATTCGGACTCTTTCGACTCCTTTGAACTACAGATGACTAAGGTTGGAAATACTGACTCATTTTACTGTGTCTTAATTTACCGACCTCCTGGTCCTGCTCGCTTGTTTTTAGAGGATTTTGCAGAGTTTTTATCTTCAATTATCAAACTTGAAAATGTTCTGATACTTGGGGATTTTAACTTCCATATTGATGACTCTTCTTGTACTGTGGCATCTGAGTTCCTAACACTCACTGAATCATTCATTTTAAACAGTGTGTTTCTGGCCCTACACATATAAAAGGCCATACTCTGGACCTTGTTTTTTCTTTAGGCCTGAACATTGACCAATTGAGTGTTATGGACATTAATGTGACAGACCACAGTTGCATATTTTTCAACCTGTCTTCTAATATTGACTGTCTTCCTTGTAAACCAATGCTGCAAAAACGCATTATTAGTCAAACTACAGCCGAGAGATTTTCTAAATCTTTTGACCCTAGTTCTTTTATTGATTGTAGTGATGCTGAATCTTTACTTCAGTCTTTTAATAATCATTGTCTGTCTATTTTAAATAATGTTGCTCCTCTGAAATGTAAAAGCACATTCCCTAAGAATCCTTGCCCTTGGGTGAATGAAGAAATAATGTCTTTCAGGAGAAAGTGCCGTAAAGTTGAACGTTTGTGGAAATCCACAAGTCTGAATGTGCATAGACTGCATTCGAAGGAGCTTATCACATTGATTAATGTTATGATAAAACTGGCCAGGTCGGTCTATTTTGCTAATCTTGTAACTCTGAACAAGAAAAATCCTAAAGTCCTGTTTGATCCTATATCTAAGATTGTCTCTCCCCTTGCTCCTTTAGTGCCTGTGCACTCAACGACTGATTGTAACAGGTTTTTACACGCTTTTGTAAACAAAGTGCAAGATATTAGAGCTACTATAAACCCATCTCTTGAGATCATATCCTGTGGTGTAGCTGCCTCATACTCTTGGGATAATTTTTCACCCGTCACTCGAGAGGATATTAAGGGTTTATTAAGTAAAGTGAAACCATCCTCAAGTGCACTCAATGTATTGCCAACTTCATTGCTATTAAATGTGTTTGATTTAGTTGGACCGTATATTGTTAGATTGATTAACCTTTCCCTTTTAACCGGTTCTGTGCCTAGCCATTTTAAACAAGCAGTTGTCTGCCCCATACTAAAGAAACCTAATTTGGATTCTTTTGAACCAACTAACTACAGGCCTATATCTAAACTGCCTTTTTTAATCTAAAATCCTTGAGAGAGTGGTGGCGGGGCAGTTGTTTTCATTTCTTGAAGGAAAAAATTTGTTTGATAAATTACAGTCAGGATTTCGTAAATACACTGTGCTGATTTTACTTGACCTATCGTCTGCATTTGATACATTGGACCATACAGTATTGATAAATCGTCTACGTAATGAAATGGGGTTTTCTGGCTCTGTTCTAAAATTGTTCACTTCTTCCTTGAGTGATAGATCTTTTTGTGTGTCTGTAAACAACATTTTGTCAGAAATGACCCCTCTTACATATGGAGTTCCTCAGGGTTCTGTTTTAGGTCCTATTTTGTTTTTATTGTATATTAGCCCTCTTGGTGATATAATTCGTAGTTTTAAAAATGTGTCATCACTTTTACGTGGATGACATTCAGTTGTACTGCTCATTCAATGAGTCGGAGTTAGGTATATTAACTGATTTATTGGAATGCCTGTCATGCATTAAGACTTGGTTATACAACAATTATTTACAACTGAATACAAAAAAGACTGAAACTTTGATCATTGCTCCAGAACAAAAACTACCCCAAATTAAACAACACCTCGGTTCCTTGGACTCATCCGTCCAGTTGAGCCTAAGAAACCTTGGTGTTCTGTTCGACCAATCAATGTCTCTGGATGGTCATTCTAGACAGTTGGTCAGAAACTGCTTTTATCATTTGAGAAATATCTCTAAACTGAGAACAATACTACCCAAAGCTACCATGGAGTTGATCATTCATGCTTTTATTTCATCACGTTTAGACTATTGTAATTCTCTTTTTATTTGTTTTAACAAATTTTCTCTGAGACGTCTCCAATTGGTGCAAAACGCAGCAGCCAGGCTATTAACAGGAACAAACAAAAGGACTCACATTACTCCGATCTTATTTATTCTTCACTGGCTTCCAGTAAAATATAGAATTGATTATAAAATATTAGTTTTAACTTTTAGAGCACTTCATGGACAGACCCCTAAATATATTGCGGACATGTTGACCCCTTACTCTTCCTTCCGCACTCTTCGTTCCTCAGCTCAAAATCTCCTGATGGTCCCCAAAACCCGACTTAAAACTCGGGGAGACCGCTCTTTTCTGGCAGTTGCTCCCAAACTGTGGAATGCCCTGCCCTTGTCGTTGCGTGTGGCTGATTGTGTTGATTCTTTTAAAAAACAGCTGAAGACACTTCTATTCAGACAAGCTTTCAGTTGACTTAGCTATTATGTTGTATGCTTTGTATAATGTTTCTTAACTGTTCAAATTGTTATTTTGCTACATGTAAAGCACTTTGTGATTTTTATCTGTGAAAGGTGCTATATAAATAAAGTTTACTTACTAACTTTTGGCTGCCAGTGTGTGTGTGTGTGTGTGTGTGTATATATCTATATATATCTATATATATATATATATATATCTATATATATATCTATATATCTATATATATATATATATATATATATATATATATATATATATATATATATATATATATATACTGTATATATATACTGTGTATATATATATATATATATATATATATATATATATATATATATATATATATATATATATATATATATATGTATACAGTTGAAGTCAGAAGTGTACATACCCTTAGTTTGAAGTCATTAAAACTAATTTGTTTTAACCACTCCACAGATTTAATATTAGCAAACTATAGTTTTGGCAAGTCATTTAAGACATCTAACTTTGTGCATGACATGAGTCATTTTTCCAACAATAGTTTACAGACAGATTGTTTCACTTTGAATTAACTATCACAATTCCAGTGGGTCAGAAGTTTACATACACTAAGTTAACTGTGCCTTTAAGCAGCTTGGAAAATTCCAGAAAATTATGTCAAGCATTTAGGCAATTAGCTTCTGATAGGAGGTGTACTGAATTTGTGGTGTACCTGTGGATGTATTTTAAGGCCTACCTTCAAACTCAGTGCCTCTTTGTTTGATATCATGGGAAAAATGTAAAGACCTCAGAAAAAAATTGTGGACCTCCACAATTCTGGTTCATCCTTGGGAGCAATTTCCAAACGCCTGAAGGTACCACGTCCATCTGAACAAACATTATACTGCATGCACAATTAATGTATATCCCCCTGAGAAAGACAAAACTCACTTTTCCTTTGTTAAAAATGCAGGTTTGAGTTTCAATAACATTTTGAATTGACTGAGAGTATTGTGGTTGTTCAATAATCAAATTAATCCTGAGGAATATAATTTACCTAATACATTGCATCTGGAAAGAATTCACAGTGCTTCACTTTTTCTACATTTTGTTATGTTACAGCCTTATTCCAAAATTGATTAAATTCAATATATTCCTCAAAATTTTACAAACAATACCCCATAATGACAACTTGAAAGAAGTTTATTTGAAATCTTTGCAAATTTATTAAAAATGAAAAAGGAAAAGAATCACATGTACATAAGTATTCACAGCCTTTGCCATGACACTCAAAATTGTGTTCAGGTGCATCCTGTTTCCACTGATATCCTTGAGATGTTTCTACAACTTGTTTTGAGTCCACCTGTGGTAAATTCAGTTGGTTCATGAAGTCCAAGGAATTGTCTGTAGACCTCAAAGACAGGATTGTATCGAGGCACAGATCTGGGGAAGGGTGCAGAAATATTTCTGCAGCATTGAAGGTCCCAATGAGCAGAGTGGACTCCATCATCCGTAAATGAAAGAAGTTTGGAACCACCAAAACTCTTTCTAGAGCTGGCCACCTGGCCAAACTGAGCGACCGGGGGGAAAGGTCCTTAGTCAGGAAGGTGGCCAAGAACCTGATGGTCACTCTGACAGAGCTCCAGCATTTCTCTGTGGAGAGAGGAGAAACTTCCAGAAGAACAACCATCTCTGCAGCACTCCACCAATCAGGCCTGTATGGTAGAGTGGCCAGACAGAAGCCACTCCTCAGTAAAAGGCACAAGAGTTTGTCAAAAGGCACCTGAAGGACTTTCAGACCATGAGAAAAAAAATTCACCTGGCCAATACCATCCCTACAGTGAAGCATGCTGGTGGTAGCATCATGCTGTGGGGGACTAGAGGGAGACTAGTCAGGATCAAGGGAAAGATTAATGCAGCAATGTACAGAGACATCCTTGATGAAAACATTCTCCAGAGAGGGGCGAAGGTTCATCTTCCAACAGGACAATAACCCTAAGCACACAGCCAAGAAAACAAAGTGGCTATGGGACAACTCAGAGAATGTCCTTGAGTGGCCCAGCTAGAGCCCAGACTGTTCTTGGAGCCAGACGGGTTGGTTTGATTATTTCTGTTACTGAGGATCTCCTGGGATTTTCACCCACAACAGTCTCTAGAATTTACTCAAAATGGTTTCAAAACAAAAGAAACATCCAGTGAGGGGCAGTTCTGTGGATGGAAATGCCTTGTTCATGAGAGAGGTCAACAGAGAATGGCCACACTGGTTTGAACTGATTAAGTCTATGTTAACTCTGATAACTGCTCTGTGCAATTGTGGTGAGAGGAATAGCATCTCAGAATGCTATTCGAAGATGTGGGTTGGCGTTGTTTTGGTGGCACAATGGGGACCTACACAATATTAGGCAGGTGGTTTTAATGTTGTAGCTGATCGGTGTATTCATACACGTATGTACAAATCTGTTATATTACTAGTGCAAGGGAAGGTTATGGCAGAGGAGGTAGGATATGTTGGAAAAATAATACAAAAATAAGCTGTGTATTGCACATAATTATAGCTCAATGGAACCGTTTTAACTGTTCATGAGATGGATAGCCTAAGGGGGAAAAAAATTTTCTTGTGCCTGACGGTTCTGGTGCTCAGTGCTCTGTAGTGCCAGCCAGAAGGCAACAGTTCAAAGAAGGAAGTGGGCTGGGTGAGTGGGGTCCAGAGAGATTTTTCCAGACCTTTTCCTCACTCTGTAAGTGTACAGTTCTTGAAGGGATCAACCAATAATCCGCTCAGCAGTCCGAACTGTCCTTTGTAGTCTTCTGATGTCTGATTTCTTCGCTGAACAAAACCAGACAGTTTTTGGAGGATAAACTCAATGACAGCTGAATAAAACCATATCAGCAGCACCTGTGGCAGGAAGAACTTCCTCAACTGGTGAAGGAAGTACAACCTCTGCTGGGCCTTTTTCAAAATGGAGTCAATGTGTGTCTCCCACTTCAAGTTCAGTGAGATGGTAAGAGCCCAGGAGCCTGAATGACTCCACTGCTGCCACGGTGCTGTTTTGAATGGTGAGCGGGGTCAATGTTGGGGTGTTCCTCCTAAAGTCCACTATATCTCTCACTATTTTGTTCGTGTTCAGCTCCAAGTTATTTTGATTGCACCAGACAGCCAGATGTTCAACCTCCACTGGCTGTCTGGTGCAATCAAAACAACTTGGAGCTGAACATGCTCAAAACAGTGGAGATGATAGTGGAGATTAGGTCCTCAGTCAACCAAACAGATGTGATCACTATTGTTATCATCAATGTCACAACTAATTAATGGTTAATCATTTAAGAGATTTTAATATATCAAAATAATTAGTGAAATTTGTTAAATACAGATTTGATTATTATGTAGCATGGGATCATTTCTTGCATAATGTAATAGAAAATCTTCTTGTATTTGGCTGACCAGATGTTGGGTGGCTCGCCCATGTATTAGTCTTTTAATACATAAAGTAAGCCTGACTAATGTGGTGATACAATGTTATTGAAGGTGGTAGTGTAGCTGGAACAATGTTGATGTCTCAGCATTCTAAATCCTGATTCTTAACCCAAGGTACAGCCTGTGTGGCCAGGCTTTTATAGCTGGTTACAAAAGTGCTTACTAAAAATACAGGAGATCATATAAGGACCCCCTGAGAAGAACACAAAGCCAGTGGCATCCACTGGAAGCTCTGAGAAGAACCCAACAAATCGAAACCTCCTGAGGATATCCCAATCAATAGACTGATAAATCTTTGCTATCTTAATAATTTTAATTAATTTGCATCTGAGGCAGAAACAACGTAAAACCATCTTGGATTTAAATAAACAATCTTTCAATGATAATTAATACAAATATAATTTTGATTTTACATTATCCTACTATTACTATAGTTTCAAGCAATCTAATCACAGTATGCTTAAATATATTTGCACCAATGAGACAAAACATTAGGACCACCTACCTAATATGCTGTTGGTCCTCCATGTGCCACAAAACAGCATTACCCAACGAGGCATAGACTCTATAAGAGCCTTGAAGGTGTCCTGTGGTATCTGGCACCAAGACATTAGCAGCAGATCCTTCAAGTCCTGTAAGTTACGAAGTGGATCCACCTTGGATCAGACTTGTTGGTCCAGCACATCCCACAGATGCTCAATCGGATTGAGATTTGGGGAATTTGTGGTCCAGGGCAAGACCTTGAAATCTTCATCATGTTCCTCAAAACATTCCCAAAAATGTGTGCTGTGTGGCAGGGTGCTCTATCCTGCTGAAAGAAGCCACTGCCATCAGGGAATACAACTGCCATAAAGCGGTGTATCTGGTCTGCAACAATGTTTAGGTAGGTGTCACCTGTCAAAGTGATATCCACATGAATGGCCGTACCAAGGTTTCCCTGCAGAACATTGCTCAGGGCATCACACTCCTTCCACCGAATTGTCGTCTTCCCCAGTGCATCCTGGTGCCATCACTTCCCCAGGTAAACGGCGCACACGTATACGGGCATGCACGTGATGTAAAAAACAAATGACACATCAGACCAGGCGGCCTTCTTCCACAGCCTCAAGGTCCAGTTCCGACATTCGCATGGCCAATGCAGCAGGGTGCGATGCACTGTGTGTTGTGACACATTCCTACTGTAACCATCGTTCAAATTTTCCGTGACTTGTGCCACAGTAGACCTTCTGTCGGTTCAGATCAGACAGGATAGAATTTGTTGCCCTTGTGCATCGATGAGCTTTGGGCACCCAACACCTTGTCACCAGTTTTGTGTTTTGTCCCTTCTCGAACCACTGTTGGTAGATACTCACCACTGCTGACCAGGAGAACCTTGTCAGGGTCAGAGCATTTTAGAGATGCTCTGACCCTGTCATCTGGTCTTAACAGTTTGGCCCTCGTCAAAGTCACTCAGGTCTTTACTTCTGCCCATTTCTCCTGCATTTAGCATATTGATTACTGGAAGTGATTGTTTGCTTACCATCTAATCTACCCAGACCTTGACATGTGGCCTTGTTAGGAGATGATAAACGTTATTCACTTCACCTATGAGTGGTCATGATTTGGCTCATCAGTGTATACATGCCTTGAAAAAGTACTTAGCCCCAGTGCAGTTTTCAAATTTTTTTTGTGTCAGATTCCAAATTTAGAGACTATTTTTCCCCAGCTGGTATACAGTATTTTTTTCCCAAATCACTTCCAGACATCCAGTTTGTTGCTCTAGTCTCCACTAGAGTTTGAAATTACTGTATCAGTTGTTTTTGGTTACTTCATGAGCATAAATAACTTTCATCTCTCTAAGATCAAACTGTATAGTTGGATTTTCCTTTGAACAAACAAATATGATGACAAAAGAGTATTCAAAACAAGTGAGGGATGTAATTGTGGAGAAGCGCAAATCTGGGGAAGGATTCAAGGCCATTTCAAATGCAATAAACATACCTCGGAGCTCAGTGCATTCCATCATACAAAAGTGGAAGAAATATGTAACTACAGCCACTCTGCCTGGCACAGCCCCCTGCTTTTTACTGAGCTACAGAAGTCAAGCACGAGCGCATCATACCGACATGTCCGAGCCTGAAACTTTATTTCCACCGCCACAGAGGTTGAAGTCCACTGTCTGCGATTACTTGGCTATGTAAAAGACTCACGAAGCACCATCAATGTTGATGTGGTTATCCAGTCTGTAAAGTTTGTCACAAAAAAATATTGGCTCGGGCTGGAAACACTTCAAACCTTAATCCAGCTCCGTGAGCACCATCCCATGGAATTTGTGGAAATGAATTTAAGTGGAAATACAGTATACAGCCAAACAAATTATTATAAATTAATTATACTATCATAAATCATAAAATAACTATAACAAAACATCTGTAGTTATAATCATATAACTACTGTACATATTAAAAAAACATATTGTTTTAACTGTGATTTTTTTTTTTTTTTTACCTTGTCGAATTAAGAGTGTCTTGATGTTCAAGATCAAAAGTTAAAGGATTAAAGTTGAAGAAATCCAAATTTATGTTCAACTGGTTATACCTGAAATATTTATCTGTTTATCAGAAATAGCCTATTTCATAACCAAATATTGAACTGCTTTTAATATTATCAATGCACCTCAATACCTTGATACCGTAATAACGTGGTAATTTTTGTGATTGTTATCATACGGTAAAAATGTCATACCGTTACACCCCTAGTGTGAAATCATGTTTGGGGGCTGAGTGCTTTTTCAAGGCACTGTACACTTCTTTCTTTCCAAATGATATTCTCCTGAAAAAAGTTTAAATATATCTGAGATAGAGTGGTAGTGTAAATATGCACATTATTTAATTTCCCCCAATATTTTAAAGGTTTAACATTGTTAAACAGAAGCCAAATAAATAAAATAAAAAAACAGTCTATCACATCTACACTTGACAGCTTGCTTGCTAAAGCATAACTATACAGAAAGTCAACAATGATCAGCTAATGAGATTTCATAGCATTAATGACAACCACAGGACACATTTGATTTCAATTGATGCCTTACATATAACAACTGATGATACTATCACTACAAACAGTTAGTCTTTCATTGGTAGTAAACAACCCGCTCAAGTTCTCATATTTTTTAATTGATGGTGATCAGTGACAGATCAACAAAACTGTTATAAAAAAAAAAACAGCCCAGTTATCCACACAGTTCTGTTTACTCGCACTTTGTGCATTATGACATGCTGAAAAAAATATAGAATCATAGTAAAATTTCCATTCATAGAAAACAGGCACATTTTTGTGATGAATCCAAGTAATTACAAGTTTTTGGTGTGACAGAGCTGTCTCTTTGTTGTTGTTCTTGGTTTATCAGTGCACTAAATGTTTGTGAACCTATTCATTACATTTTCAGTGTATTGACATGGCATATATACCATTTTTGACTTACCATACATACTGACTAACTACTGTACCATATCTAATTATCTTAATTTATTCTAAATGGATTCACTCTTTTTTAGACAAAATCTAACGGTCTTTCTAATACCAAACCAAAATGTTTTTTAATATCAAAATTAATGATGAAGAAAATAATTTGTTTCTTTATTCTATCAGTTATTTTATCAATAATGTATCTCATAGTCACATTCTCAGCACTGCATGTGTTCAGGTCATGTGTGTGGTGAGATGACGCAGAAATTCTCCACGAGTGCTCGTATGTCCAGGAAACACGGCATGACAGAACTCACACACCTGTGACTGCAGCGTGACTTCAGACATGAAGAGACCTCCGGCCTGACTCACCAACTCACTGTCCAGAAAGGAGGATGACCAGGGCCTCTGTAGGACAGACAATATTCTCACACTCAATATACATACTACATTTCTCAGAGTATTGTATTACAGCATGTTGGAATGTTATATGCTTATACAGTATATTGCAAAGAAAAATATGCATTTTTGAACAGTTGACAGTTCCATGTCAAGGTGATTGGTAGTTTAACCAAAGCAAACAAAACAAGTATGATACAAACCCGCAACCGTTGTGAAGTCTGGGTGACATGATAGCGCTCCTCAGCTTTCCTCAGGTCATCCCAAGCACTGTTACCTGTGGTCCTAACAGGATTCTGGAAAACTGCTTTATCATGCCCATCTGGAAGGTCCAGGTTCAGATGCAATCTGTCTAGACTTCTGTCAATATGACTGAGATCACTATCAGCTGAAAAACAAACATATGGACAGAATACACTTCTGAATGAAAACTACATTTGCATTTACAAAGTAGATTTTCAAGAAAATTACAATGATTACAATTCAACAAAATAATGGTTAAAGTTTTTAGTCAAATTATCCAGAAAAGGGTAAAGCACCCAGTTCACATAAACAGCTGAAAAAGACACTAGGGCAGGGGTTTTCAAACTGGGGTCGGGGGGCCTCAAGGGGGTACTAGGGGGTCCACAGAAAATTTCAGGGGGGAAAAGTGGTGGAACACAGACAATGGCCTCGCACCACGTCAGATTATCTCCTCCATAAATGTTGCCCTATAACTATTGTCCCTATATTTAAATTTGTGACAGGACAAAAAGCAAACATTTTCTTCAGGTGTGCCTTTAGCCCCTTTGTAAACTTCATTATGACATCAACAGCTATCCTAAAGGGGCAGTCATACTAGGCTTTGAGCCAGGTCATGAATTACCATAGATTGTTGAAAGATGAACATTTTTTCAGAATATGTAAATGGGAGATTTAAAACTTTAAAATATCTTCAAAAATGTATATTAAAAAACATACATAACACACTCAAGGCTTAGTTTACAGCCTTGTTTAAAGTTTTATTGTACAAGACATCATGTTCATCATGAGAATATTATACTTTGATGGTGTGGTCCTGTGAGATGTCTTTGAGGTTTTTGTTCCTGGTATTCTGAGGGATGGGGCTGGTTTCTTGTCTTTTCCTCTGTACACTGGGAAGGAGAGTTGTCCCTTTTAAGAGCTGAGACCAAACCTGAGTGTGAACATAGTCAATTTATTTTAAACAATATATCATTGGGTCTCTTCAATCATTTATTACACTGAAATATTTTTCCACACTTTGCAAGTGTGGTTTGACCTTGCTGTCTTTGTACTGTTTCAGAAAGATGTTGCAGCATTGCTGCTTGTTTTAAGCAGAGTGACTGCAGACGGAGAAACTCCTGGTACAGTGCTGAATAAGCCTCCTCCATCTGAGCTTGAGTTCAAAGAAAACTTCAGAAAGACTTGTAGTAATCGACATCAGTTAGGAAAAGTAAGCTCCACCTTAAAATAAGAGAGGCAAGTTAATTGCTAAGGGAAAATATACAAAGTAAATGTTTATCACACAGATATAACTACTTACATCACAAATTTGTTTTATGTGTTCAGGCTATTTATAAATTACATTACAGTGTGCATTCTCCAGCAAAAAGTTGTTAAAGAATGTTACAAAGTCAGCTGTCTTTAGTTAATTTATGACACAGCATCATAATTACATGGACACACGTCATGAAACAGTAAATCAAATTTGAGAAACAAGTGTTGTTTACTTTACCATCAAGAAATATTTTGATCCAATATCACTACCATGTCAATGTGAAGGTATATTTAGATATATCTCAGACAATGCCAAAGCGATATTTAAATAATTAAAAGTTTTCTCGAACATGACATTTGCTGTTTACAGACTGTACGATATTCATACGATATTAACCTCATCGTTTCCCTGTGGCCACGGAATGACAGCGTGAGAACAGGAAGAACAGATTCCCGTGTTAGTTAAATTCGTGATGTACTCGGTTCAACTTAAAATAAATTTTCGATAAAGTCCTGTCGTGTTCTCCAGTGGAAAGTAGCATACAATCGCGGACAATAAAACTGTCCAGGAATCAAAACCAGGAACTAAATCTAGAACCTCCTTCTTGACCCACCCCTGTGTGTGCGTGAACAAGTTTATCTGCCTGCATCTCGTAAGACTACAAGGAACACCCACTTCACGACACGCCTACTTCACGTAAACGCTCCCTCGGATAAAGTAATCCAGCTAGGCTGCGTTCCACTTCAAAATTTTACCAGAGCCGATCTGAAGGGGGAGCCTACAAGGTTAGTATAAAATAGCATAACGCATCTGTTCCACACATTCTATGGGCGGTACCGTTCTTTTTGAATGGCTTTCTATGGAGGAGATGCATCAGTGTTCTAAATAAACAGTTTTTTTTAACAGTTAAACTGTTTTTCTTAATTTTTTTATTTAGTAAACTTAATCACTTAATGAATTGACGGACTGTCAGTCAATTTTCAACATGTTCTACCCTAAACAATCCTTTTGGAGTGAACTATGTGTTGAGTTTACTACGATAAAATAGCTGTTTTATAAGAGAAGTCACGGACGAAAATTCCGTCAAATGTATTGCAGTCACGGATCCAAAAATAATAAAATAAGGGCAGGTTCAAATAGTAAGAGTAATCAAAACAATAAGCGTGATTAAAAAATAATAAGTGCAAAAATAAATAAACACATTTAAAATATGCTGCATAAAAAAAGCAAAGTCATCAGAATTGCAAACAAAATCATGTTTTCCTTGGTTATATTTGGCCTACTGTTTTTTGTGCTCTCTGACAATTTTGCTCATTTTGTATGCTTACACAGTATTTTTCTTTGCTTTTGTTTCCAAGTTCTGTGCTTGGTTTTCAAAATTTGTGAGTAGAGTTTAATGTAAATCAGGGGGCGTTTTACATCCCTATTGGTCCACTAGTTCTTGAACGACAGCTCCTCCTCTAGCCAATCATTCGAAGAGGGGAGGTGACTTCACAACAACGCAACTCTTCCGGAAAGTGGGCGGGGTACGGCAGCTCATTTGCATTTAAAGAGACATGCACAAAATCAGTGTGTTTTTTATTCCACCCTAAAAAGACATTTATAACATGGTATAGAAAATGATCCGTGGGGTATTTTGAGGTGAAACTTCACAGACACATTCTGTATGCGGATGTAACCCGATCCTTCCAACAGGTGAACATCTGTAAAGCCGTGGGATCAGATGGCATTCCGGGCCGTGTCATCAGAGCGTGCGTGAACCAACTGGCTGGTGTTTTTACGGATATTTTCAACCTGTCCCTCTCCCTGTCTGTAGTCCCCACATGCTTCAAAATGTCAACCATTGTGCCTGTACCGAAGCAAGCCAAAATCACTTGCTTAAATGACTGGCGTCCTGTTGCTCTGACCCCCATCATCAGCAAATGCTTTGAGAGGCTAATCAGAGACCACATCTGCTCTGCATATTTGCCTACCGCAACAACCGCTCCACTGATGATGCCATTGCATCTACAATACACACTGCTCTCTCCCACCTGGAAAAAAAGAAACACATATGTGAGAATGCTGTTTGTAGACTACAGCTCCGCATTCAACACCATAGTGCCCTGACTGGCTGTATCACTGCCTGGTACGGCAATAGCACCGCCCACAACCGCAAAGCCCTGCAAAGGGTGGTGCAAACTGCCAGAAACATCATCAGAGGTTAACTTCCCTCCCTCCAGGACATATATAACAGGCGGTGTGTGAAAAAAGCTCAGAGGATCATCAGAGACTCCAGCCACCCGAGTCATGGGCTGCTCTCACTGCTACCATCAGGCAGGCGGTATCGCAGCATCAGGACCCGCACCAGTCGATTACATGACAGCTTCTTCCCCCAAGCAATCAGACTTTTGAACACTTGATCTCTCACGATCAATAATCAGCACTGCACTTTATTAATCTTCTTAATTTTCATCTTATTATCTCACACTGGAGTGACTGGAGTGTCAAATATATTCCCCTCAATACAACTACTGCATGTATATATTTTAAATATTCTTATTTTTTTATTGTATGTGTATTCTATATTGTGTGTATTGTTTACTGTACATTGTACTGTATATTATATTGTGTTGTGTATGTGTACATTTGATATGTAAATTGTTTTGTAAATAGGCTATGTTGTTTATTGCAATTGGTGTATGTCTCGTAACTGTCATGACTGCTATGTTGCTCGGAACTGCACACAAGACTTTCACCTACTGTTGCACTTGTGTACATGGTAGTGTGACAATAAAGTGATTTGATTTGGAGACACCTGGGACATCTTGTAAAAATGGGCATAATAGGTCTCCTTTAACAGTAACAAGATTATATTAATGAGCTTGACTCGGCACAGGTTTTATCCAGTGACTGACAGACCTACTTACCTGCTACTAAAATGTAACGTCCCTGACCATGCGCATTAAAAGGGAACGGCTCATATCGAAATGCTTTGATACTTAAAAGTAATGTAGTTGGCATGACTGTTACCCAGCTAACACACGATGTACCAGTTATGTAATTTTATGACTCACTAACTGGTAACGTAACTACAACGTCACAGGCCCGTAATTTCATTACCATTAAATGACCAATTCACAATGTCGCAATTACGCGCTCTTAATGTTGCAAGATAACCAAGAACGTTCTAGTTACGTAATATATTCGTAATATTTTGGTAATTTCATTACTTATTAGCAACGTAACTACAACGTCACAGACCCGTAATTTCATTACCATTAAATGACCAATTCACAACATTGTCATTACGGGCTCCCAATGTTTCAAGATAACCAAGAACGTAGTTACGTAAAATATTCGTAATTTTGTGAGCAATTTATGACTTAGGCTACTAGCAATGAAACTGCAATGTCCCAGGACCGTAATTTTATCACCTTTCACGTAATAACTCAAGACAAAATTGCATTTGTTTGTTTTTGTTGCATAACACCAAGTTTTGTACATCTGGAAGACAGTTACATTTTACAAAAATCATATGAAATAAAATGTTAATAGTAATGTATTTCATGCATACATTGTTTTGTATCCGTTTGCTTTACAGTCTCAGATGATTAATTATTTGGACATTACATTTTTGAATCCTCTGCAACAGAATACAAACCACAATTTGGGAGCCTGACATGTCAAATTCCTATGCTATGTGGAGGTCCTCTGCATAAAGAACACACACACACACACACCTCTTTATTTAGACCAGGATACACAATTTCTGTATCAAACAGGCTTCTTATACGTTGCAATACATTTATCACTTGATATTATCCACCAATTAATTTGCTACAGTTAGTAACTTGTAAAAATGGCCAACTTAACCCCCTATTGTCTGACCTAAATTTAGGCAATGTATATGATCTTCACACATAAGGACCACTGACATTTCAACCCAATTTTTGTGCACTCCCCCACACATTAATGGTTAAAGAAAGTAAAAACTTGACTGCCATTTGGAAGACACAGGGACCATCATATCAACAAATAGTCCTTAGAGGTATTAAGGTGATTTACAAATATAGATAATTATATGTTTGGTTTCATACTGTAACGGTGGCGGCCCAGTAATAAATTCAAACAATCAACCAACGATTGTTGAAATAAAAGTTAAGTTCGGGCACCCTGTCAATATTTTCAGAACGATAACCCAGATAGCTTGGATGCCACCAGTTACATACACGAAATTAAAAAAAACACAAAAGGACAGTGCAAAATCAGTTTAGAAATGTCTGTATTTCTCACAAGAAAAGAACTAACAGGAAATATATATATATATATATATATATATATATATATATATATATATACACACAACCACGTTAAACTGTCAGTCAAATTTTCTGTACAAAGACCACAGATTTAACAGTTCATTCATCCAGGCACAGAATCAGATTTTGTGAACAAAAAGGAAATCAAAAATGTCAATTTTGTCTGGTAGCAAAAATTAAAAAAAAACTCCAAAGCCAAACAAACCGAGCCAAAACAAAATAAAAATATTACTCACTGCTTGTGGGGAACCGGAATAACCCGGATGTGTAAAGTGCAGAGGTGAATTTGTGTGAGTGTTTGGAAAACCAGCCGCAAATCCAGCCACGTCGTAGCCTTTAGCAATGGTGAAGCTCTGTTGGATGGTAAATGGGAACAACCTAGGATCCAGACGGCCCTTAACACCGCTCGCTTGGGTTCTTTTACACGCTCCGCGCTGAAGACATCCGCTCCAGCAGAGACACGTGGTTTTACCCGCTGACGATTTCGTCACCGCCTCCCAGGTTAGTGAAAACAACACCTTTTCATTTAGTATTCCCCCGTCCAACCCCCAACAGCTCGACGGTTCAAGCGGTTACTTTCAATTTGGCGTTTCGACTGTTATGGCGCTTTTCCACTACACAGTACCAGTTCGCCTCGGCTCAACTCAACTCGACTTTGTTTGGTTTTCCACTGTGTAAAAGTTGTACCTGTACCTGCTTTCGGGTACTTTCTTTCGTACCACCTCCGGCGAGGTTCTGAGCGGGCTGAGGCGATACTAAAATGTGACGTAAAAACAATGCCGACTGCTGATTGGTCAGAGAGAATCGTCACTATTCACTGCGTCATCATTGCGCGCGCCAGACGGAGTAGCCAGAATAACCCCGCCATTTTTAAATAGTTTAAAAAGTAAACACAGATATAGCCTACAAAACTATTATTATGGCAACTCGGAAGAATACGCCGTGGTCAAACGAGGAGGTGCAGACTTTTCTTTGTTTGGTTGCCGAAGAAAGGATCCAACGAGAGCTTGATGGGGCAACGAGGAACGAAAAAGTTTATCGAGAAATCTCCGAACTGCTGTCCACACATGGCTACAACAGGACTTTCCAGCAATGTAGGGAAAAGTTAAAAAAACTGAAAAGTGACTACAGAGCTAGGACCACAACGGCCGCAGTGGTTCAAACCGAAAAAGCTGGAAGTGGTATGAACAGATGGACGGTATCTACGGCCATAGACCGGCGAGCAACGGGGGGGAGGGTGGACTTGACTCGGCCACCAGTTTGTTGGAGTCGCTGATGGAGGATGGTAAGTGTTTTAAGTTTACATTACATTAATTCTGTAGGCGCACTCAGCTCGAGAGTTATGTTTTCTGTAGGCTGGCTTTTGAAAAGCTGAAGCTCACTTATAACAAAGAAGACTGTAAACTTGTGTCGCAGATAACAATTGCTGCTACCTCTAGCTAGCTGCTAACTCTGCCATTGCTATTTTCGTATTGTGTTGACTTTTGTATGATCTTTCTATCTAAGATTCATTTTCGACGAGGGAGAATGGTTCAGTGACACCCACTGATGCCACGTTGGCACCAGAACCAGCGGCACCATCGACACCAACAAGATCAGTAGCGTCGACACCGAGACCCGCAGTAGCGTCGACACCGGCAACCGGTTAGTATAATTGAGAAAAAGTAAACCCTTCTAGCCTGTTGTCTGTGAATCCATACACACTTATTAATATATCATTAATCGTATCAATAACTCAATAACGTAAACTTACTTGCATAACAACAGGAAGCATTCCCAGTTATGGGAATACAGGATTCATTAATATACCTGTTCAGTATTTTTATAACTTTCCAGACGTACACAGTGTACACCTATACTGTACACATAGTATTTTAATGTTGACATTTACTAAAATAGTTGGGCTCAGATGTTAAGTCGTTACATATACTATATAAGTAATAGTAAGTTGTGGGCTTGTCTTTTTTTGTGTAGCAGCTGTAATGATAATACATGTGAACAATTTAAAACACACACAACCTTTGAATGAAACGTGACTGGTCCGTTTTTCTTTATAACTCATTCATTGTAATTATTTTTTTGGCCAGGACGGAGGAAACGAAAGAGGGAACAGGAGCATCTGACTGTCCTGAGGGAGATGCAGACATCGGATGTCGAGCAGCTGGAGTTGAACCGGGCACAGCGGGAGCGCCATTTACAGATGGCACTCGATGATGCAGCACATGCCCGAGAACTCGAAGCGGCTTTAAGGAGAGAGGAGATTGCTGCAATGTCGTCCTTCAACCAGGCCTTTCTGGGAACCCTGAGCCAGCTTGTCCAGGCACTGAACCGGCGGGATGCTGTTCCACCGCCCCTGGACTGAAACCCCTTTGTTTATTTTAATTTAATGTTTGCACTACATGTAACATATGTATATAGTTGGATGTGTGAATTTATATTAATATTATATTTTTTTCCTATTTGTATGCGTGTTTAAATAAAACCTTTTTGAAACTTATTACAAACAGTGTTTTTTTTGGATGGTTTGCTTTTTTACAAGGGTTTGAACAAGTAATTTCAGATTGTATACTGTGATAACCTTTAATGAAAAACAGCAGAGACAACATATTTAATGATAATGTATTTATTTAGCAATTAAAATAAAGCATCGGACCCTCTCGTACATCTCTGCCCTCCTCCTCAACACCCTGTGCCACTGGCACCACAGGCTCTGCTGCTGCAGGTGCATCCCAATCATTGTCATAGTCCTCTCCGTGACTCTCACAAAGGTTATGCAAAGCACAGCAAGTAAGAATCATAGATTTCACAATTGTAACATCACAGTCATTTCTTTTCATGAGGCAACGCCACCTTCCCTTCAGTCTACCAAAAGCGTTTTCAACCACTACCCGTGCTCGACATATTTTCTTGTTGTAGATCTGCTGTTCTACTGTCAGCCGTCCAGTGTCAGTGAATGGCTTTAGGAGCCAGTTCTGCAGGGGATAGGCAGAATCTCCCAGGATGTAGCAGCCAACATTCACCCCACCAATATTCCTGGTGTAAGTTGGAAAGTGGTTGCCACGGCTGGCCAACTCCCACAATGTGGACAGTCTTAAAACACGAGCATCATGCAAGCTGCCAGGCAGTCCTGCAAACACGTTCCAGAACAGTCCTTTTCCATCTACAACACCTTGAAGGACGATGGAGTGCCAGCCTTTACGGTTGAAATAGTCACAGTGGTACTCCTGTGGTGCCAAAATGGGTATGTGTGATCCATCAATAGCACCAACACACTGCGGGAGCCCCCATCTGTTCTCAATGTAGGCAGCCATTTCTTCAAACTTCTCCTGGTCTGGGTAACGGATTTGTTCGGGAACCAACAATGTTTCTGCAGCAGCAGTGAACTCTTGAACACACCGGCAAACAGTTGTTATGCTTACTCCGAAAAGATGGCCGATAGTTCTGTACTCTGAACCGGTTGCAAGCTTCTATAGTGCGATGGCCACTCTCTTCTTTAGAGGAACACACTTGCGGAAGCTTGTGTCTTGTCTCTCCATCACTGGACGCAGTTTGTTGTACAAATATATGAATGTTTCTTCCGACATTCTGAAGTTCTGAACCCACTGCGCGTTTGTGAAACCAGGAACAATAACATCCCACCACTCGGTAGCTCGGTTGAAAGCCCAAACAGACGGTCTGTCAGCGCGACTTTGCAAAGCTAAACGGATCTGAAACACACAAACCATGCACATTTTAGTACGTAATACTGGTAGCTATAAAGTTGATTAAATACTTTGCATATAGTATTTACACATATGCAAACGTTAGCTATGTTAGCATAACTTACCCTCTTGCGTCGGCTTTGAACAACCGGATTCGTCTCGTCGTCTGAACTCTGTAGTAATTCCCAAACTCTCCTGTTTTTTTCAGCAGTGTTTCGTTTTGCTGCCCTCAGCCTCTCATGAAACAACGTTTGTCTTCTTGCTGTGAGAAACAGCCACATCCCGAGGATCAAAAACAGCATACACTCGATTTCCTCCATTGTCCTGTGTGTGTGGGTAGCGGATATGTGTCGCGCATAAGATTACGTCACGGCAGTTTCCTGCGGCGTCGCTATGACGACCGGGTACTATTTGTGGCGGTACTGTCTGCAATGGAAAACAGAGCGAAAAGCGAGCCGAGTTGAGGCAAGCCGAGGCGAGCTGGTACTGGTAATGGAAAAGCGCCATTATTGAGGCTTTCCCGTTCTCACCTCGATAAATCGCACTCTTAACAACAAACTTCACGTCTTTTCCAACACTTTTCCTCTTTTTTTTTTCTCCTTTTATGTGACAACCTCATTTCCTTTTTCCCCACTTAACAACGGAAATGGGCGGAGACAACCTTGATTTAATTATTTAATTTGTTTTGTAACGTTTGAACTTCGCCACAAAACAATTTAAATAGCTTTACATCTGTGCCTCGATACAATCCTGTCTTGGAGGTCTACAGACAATTCCTTGTACTTCATGGCTTGGTTTGTGCTCTGACATGCACTGTTAACTGTGGGACCTTATATAGACAGGTGTGTGCCTTTCCAAATCATGTCCAATCAACTGAATTTACCACAGGTGGACGCCAATCAATTTGTAGAAACATCTCAAGGATGATCAATGGAAACAGAATGCACCTGAGCACAATTTTGAGTGTCATAGCAAAGGCTGTGAATACTTATGTACATGTGATTTTTTCATTTTTTTTATTTTTAGTAAATTTGCAAAGATTTCAAACAACCTTCTTTCATGTTGTCACTATGGGCAATTGTTTGTAGAATTTTGAGGAAAATAATGAATTTAATAAAATTTTTAATAAGGCTGTAACATAACAAAATTTGGAAAAAGTGAAGCACTGTGAATACTTTCCGGATGCACTGTAGACATACAGTCCTAGTGCTTAACACATACACAGAGCACTAGGTAGAACCAGGAAGTTATTTAATTAATCATGATCATGAAGTTGATTGCAGATGTCAAGATATAAATTATAGACAAGGTATATTTTGGAGGAATGTTTTGGTCTGTTCTCACCCAAAATCAAGAAGACATTTGCTTCAGAACACATTTATTAAACTACATGAGTCTTATGGCTTACAATTAAGCTTTTTCAGAACATGAAACTCCTATTCACTTGCATTTTGTGGGTGTATTCACGTCATACCTCCATCAAAATATAAGGCACATGACTTACAAGCAGTAATGTTTAGATAGTTGTGCAAAGTTGTGATATTCTGATACTTCTACAAAGATTTTATGATGCTCAGTGTTATGTATATTGTTTTTAATCTATCACTATTCTGCTTCACAGGTGCCAAAGGCTGCATCCAAGGTCTAGTTCTGCCAATGTAAGTATTTTGTTTTCACCTTGCAAAGATACATTGTGCAGTTACATTAGTGTCATTGCTTTGTTAATTCTTAATGAAGTGTGTAAATGTTTGTAGGTAAGCTCTTCCTTTCCATTATAATTTACCTGTCTGGTTCTGCCAAAGTAAGTATTTTGTTTTCACCTTGCAAAAATACATGGTGCAGTTACATTAGTGTCATTGCTTTGTTAATTCTTAATAAAGTGTGTAAATGTTTGCAGTTAAGCTCTTCCTTTCCATTATAATTTACCAGCAACAGTCTGTCTGTAATAACATTGTTGACTTTTTTATTTTTTTTTATTTTAACTTTTATTAGTGTTCCAGTGATGCTAATTATGTAAGTACTCATTGCTGAGGATTTAGGTCTGTACATACAGATTTGTTATGCATTTCTGTGATGGGTGAAATGGCTGAATAAAAACTTAAATGAGTTTTAAATAATTTTGTTGAAAATAATGTATATTGTAAATCTCTTTTTATGTGATCACAACCACAGGTGGAGTTAGCACATGGCACAGGCATAACAATTCTAAAGCATCAATGGACTTCTGCCCATTGCAGACCCAAACAGCCACTTCAATGGTACATGTTCTTTTAATGGCCGCCTTCCCACTGGAGATTCTGATCCACAGCAATTTGAAAGGTAAACAGTTTCGAAGGCCAAGTCATATTCTTAGATATTAATCTGAGTAGTTTAAAAAAGCTAAATTCTACCTCTCCATTATTTTCTTTACTCAGGGTTTCTGTGGGGCATTAAGAAGCATTAAAAAGCATTAAATGTTATTCCTACAGGCATTAAAAATGTTAGATAGATTTGAAAAAGTAATATTACCAATTTATTTTGAATATAGCCTTCACAATTAATAACTTTGATTTGCTGTCGCAAAATATGTACATTGATGTGATAAACACGCGGATCCAGTTTGGTAATTGCCTCCGGCCGGTGCAAAATTGACGTAACGGCGGATGTTTGGACAGCGGCGGCCTGGGAGCTGGAGGAGTTAGAACAGAGAACGTAAATTTAATAAAGTTGCAAAGAAATGGGTTAGTGAAAATTCCAGCAAAAGTGGCTAGAAGACAAAGAATTTAGGACATGGTTGCTTACATGGTTGGTTGTCAACATGGAGCCGTTAAATCTCATATGCAGTCCGATTGCTACAAATCGTCTGTAAAGGGCAGACAGCAATTAACTCAAGTTACTTCGCAGTGACTGACAAAGTAACATCTTCAGCAACTACTACAACCACCACAACTGCTGCTGTAGTAGTGACCACCGCTTCCTGCGGAGCCACTACTGAAGGAAAATCAATCAACCTTTGAGCAGCGTTTGGTTCGAATGCGACGCGGCAGGCAGAGGTGCAGTACCACTCATACGCATCAAATGAAGGTGTTTCTGAGTTGTTCCAGGGAATGTTTCCTGATTCGCAAATAGCCAAGTCTTTCACATGTGAAAAGGATGTGAAAATAATATAAAATAAACTGATTTCTGCGATTAACAATGCAGGACAATTGTGAACTACTGGCTTCTGTAGCTTCAGCCAGGACCATATACAGGATCTACCTTGATGAAGAGAGAAGCAAGAGAGAGGGTGCCATGTGTGGACTTAAGAGAAAAGCTTTGATGAGCTGGAAGAACTGAAAAAGAAAAGGGAGGTATTGATGGAGATGTGTGCCAGCCTTCAGAATGATGTCAATCAACTAGCTGAGCAGGCCAAAAACAAATCTATCACACTGTAGAGTATCCAGGTCAGGTTTGGGGAATGTACAATTAATTTTAAATGATCGTAATCAATGATTAATCATACGGTTTGAACCAGATAACAATACATACAAAAACGCCCCAAAAAGGGCTTATATAGTCCAAGAGTCTGCTTCAAATATATATAGATAATTAAACACAACGAATTATAATTAATTAGGAATATACATTATATGCAGACAGGCTATATTAATTTTAATAACACCTTAATGGAATTGACCCGTAGGCTACCGCAATCAGTCAGTTCGTCCAGCGAACTGCTTTGCTAAATACTCTTGATCAATTCTCTTGAAGGTTTATTCTTAGTTATAAGCCTACTCATCAAAGCACGTTAACTTACTTTGATAATATCAGCTCGTAGCTTTAGATCGCACATTAAAGAGGCTTTGTTTTATGACCAACAAACACAGACAACTAAGCGTATAATTGGGTTTAATACAAAGAACTAGGATATATCACTACACTTGACCACACAAACATTTAACATATAATAAACATAAAATAAACAAAATAAACACAGTAAGGGAAAGTAAAGAATTATTAGAGGTATGGCAAACTTATTTCAACAATTAACCCTTTGGAGCCAGCGAGGAAATTACACACTGTGATGCATTTGAATTTGAATGGAATAATACTTGCACAATGGACCTATGTGTGGCTGAGCAAGGCTGCGTGGATGTCGCGTCTCCGTGGCGTCCTTGAGATGGGCTTTCCTGTTGGTGTTTCCAGAACGTGGATTGTTCGCGGAAAGTTCGAGGCGTCTTAGGAGTAGCTGTTGAATAGTTGACAAGTGTTCCGGAGAGTTGCAGAAGATCGGGGGAAGAAGGCAGAAATGGAAGATGGCTTGAAGAGATCCAGAAGAAGTCCAAGGGGAAGACGTTTCTAGGGGTTTCTAATAACCTTAGAAAACGTGTCCCACCTCTCATTGGCTCGACCAATAAGAAGGGTGGAAGTTCCAGGCGGGAATTTGGTTTATTGCTCTTGGTTCTAAGGGTGCTCATTGCGTGTGCACCCTGGAGGGGTGGTAGCCGATGAAGAAACTAGGAAATATTCTTGTAATACTAATATGTTGTTGTTATCGACATATCATGTACACAGTCATTTCGATCTTCAAAATACCAAGTTATAGAGACCAAATGTGCCACACATATGATTTCGGTTAACCATAGTATGCAAGGTCTGAAACATTAACCCATTAGAGTTTGCAAGAAAACATAGACCAAACAACATAAAGGGGAATCATGAGATGGAACATTAGATACATGTCAATACATTTATCACATGGATATGTATATATAGAATATATAGGATTAAAAGGGTTAATTTCCCCTTCTCAGTAAGAATTAAGTGAGAGTCAGCAATCTCTGCACATTCCTTTGGAGGTCGTAAAAGTCTCCCTTATTTTGGGCACGAGATGGTTCCTTTGTCCCGTCAAGGCTCATTTGCATGACCGGGTCCGGCTTTGGCTTGAATAACTCAAAAGATGGTAAAAACATAGCAGAATACAATTCTAAGGTAATCTTATATTTATATTCAGCTAGGACAAGTCGTAAGGTTTAATTTGATACCAAGAAACGTGTATTTGGTACACTTAAAAGTGGATATACACTCTTAGGCTATTAAATATAAGGCCTCAGAGTTTTACTACACAACTAAACAAATTTCAACTAGTTTTGATCTAACATCAGAAATACACAACATACAGGGATTATACATATTTCCTTAAAAATAAACATTTCTAGGTTTTAACTGAAAGACACAACTTTTTGTCAACTTTTCACATGTCTTTCCTCACATGGTAAAGCGCGCGGTGTGAGGCGAGTCACATGGGAAAGGGGGGCTTAGCAGGCACGAGGATTTTCTGTCAATAGTTCATTGTCCTCTACAGACTAGCAGGCGCCATTTCAGTGAACTTACAGGGGGTTCTTTGTATTCATGAATCTGATGAGTTAATGATTATCCTTCATACGCTACAACACTCATGGCTCAAATGATTACAAAATCTAATACTCTGGGGAGATACAAGGACAAATGCAATGAATTGAAAAATGTTGAGTCAGAGTTGGAACCAAAATTGAGCAAACTAAGGCACATGGATTAATTATCTTATTTACACAAAGTTAAAACTGTGTAATTTCTGTAGCAGTTGAATTTTGCATACATTAATTTCCAGCCTTAAAAAGTTCAGAGTTTTTCCTTCACTGACCAAACTGATAGAATTTGTGGTTCTAATTGAAGATCACGTGCATTCGATTTACAATTTACACAAACAGAAACATAATGGCTTTTTTCCAGTCATGGCCTGATTTTTCAATATGCATATAGCATTCAATATCTAGTTGGTACTATGTTCAATTAAATTTGACATCTGCAAATACATTTTTATATTTTAAGCTGTCTCCTGAGCCATTTTTAATTCAGTTCAGAGTGATACAGTTTATTTTAATTATGTAGATTGTCTAAAATATCCAAGATTATCATCATTGCATCATTGTCAATTTGAATGGTTACAATTGGGACATGGGCTTTTTAAAGGGTAACTAAACCCTAAACCAACTTTTTTTAGTTAATGATCTGTAAGCATGGGGCTTTATTAGTACTGGTCATTGATTCAAGTAATTTTTTTGACATTTGTGTATAAAGTGTTTTAATTCTACAATATATGGTGTAAAAACGTCTGAGTGCTGCCCTCTTCAGGTTGAACGGTGGCTACTGCAGTTGAATTTTCCTATTGGCTGTTGCGGTACTTCGTGACGTAAGCAGTGACAGCTGACGTAAGCAGGTTCCAGCTCACCACGCCAGATTCATGTACATGTCGTACATGACCGTGTGAGGAATAATAATAACATAGAGTCTGACAGAAGCTGTCAATTAATCCATCACTACGAGTCTCAGGTGCCCCCCACACACACACACACATATATATATATGTGTGTGTGTGTGTATACATACACACACACACACACACACACACACACATATATATATATATATATACACACACACACACACGCGCACGCACACAGGTATGTACAGTGGAGAGAACAAGTATTTGATACACTGCTGATTTTGCAGGTTTTCCTACTTACAAATCATGTTGAGGTCTGTAATTTGTATCATAGGTGCACTTCAAAAATCCAGAAAATCACATTGTATGATTTTTAAATAATTAATTAGCATTTTATTGCATGACATAAATATTTGATCACCTACCAACCAGTAAGAATTCCAGCTCTCACAGACCTGTTAGTTTTTCTTTAAGAAGCCCTCCTGTTCTCCACTCATTACCTGTATTAACTGCACCTGTTTGAACTCGTTACCTGTATAAAAGACACCTGTCCACACACTCAATCAAACGGACTCCAACCTCTCCACAATGGTGAAGACCAGAGAGCTGTGTAAGGACATCAGGGATAAAATTGTAGACCTGCACAAGGCTGGGATGGGCTACAGGACAATAGGCAAGCAGCTTGGTGAGAAGGCAACAACTGTTGGCGCGATTATTAGAAAATGGAAGAAGTTCAAGATGACGGTCAATCTCCCTCGGTCTGGGGCTCCATGCAAGATCTCACCTCGTGGGGCATCAATGATCATGAGGAAGGTGAGGAATCAGCCCAGAACTACACAGAAGGACCTGGTCAATGACCTGAAGAGAGCTGGGACCACAGTCTCAAAGAAAACCATTAGTAACACACTACGCCGTCATGGATTAAAATCCTGCAGCGCACGCAAGGTCCCCCTGCTCAAGCCAGCGCATGTCCAGGCCCGTCTGAAGTTTGCCAATGACCATCTGGATGATCCAGAGGAGGAATGGGAGAAGATCATGTGGTCTGATGAGACAAAAATAGAGCTTTTTGGTCTAAACTCCACTCGCCGTGTTTGGAGGAAGAAGAAGAAGGATGAGTACAACCCCAAGAACACCATCCCAACCGTGAAGCATGGAGGTGGAAACATCATTCTTTGGGGATCCTTTTCTGCAAAGGGGACAGGACGACTGCACCGTAATGAGGGGAGGATGGATGGGGCCATGTATCACGAGATCCAACAACCTCCTTCCCTCAGTAAGAGCATTGAAGAAGGGTCGTGGCTGGGTCTTCCAGCATGACAACGACCCGAAACACACAGCCAGGGCAACTAAGGAGTGGCTCCGTAAGAAGCATCTCAAGGTCCTGGAGTGGCCTAGCCAGTCGCCAGACCTGAACCCAATAGAAAAATTTTGGAGGGAGCTGAAAGTCCGTATTGCCCAACGACAGCCCTGAAACCTGAAGGATATGGAGAAGGTCGGTATGGAGGAGTGGGCCAAAATCCCTGCTGCAGTGTGTGCAAACCTGGTCAAGAACTACAGGAAATGTATGATCTCTGTAATTGCAAACAAAGGTTTCTATACCAAATATTAAGTTCCGCTTTTCTGATGTGTCAAATATGTCATGCAATAAAATGCAAATTAATTATTTAAAAATCATACAATGTGTTTGTGTCTTCTTTTAAGTTTACTATTAAACTATTATTTATATTGAAAAGCCAGTTCTCGCCTCCTCCTTTCCCGGGCTTCGGCATCAGTGTAAAGGTATTCAATGGAAAGGAGGTGAGAACCGGCTTTTCAATATAACACAAACACATGACGGACATGTCCGCTAACGATCTCTCTCTCCCGCACGACACCCTGCAGTCGACCTTTATACCTCGGAGGCTTGATTAGCCTAATACGGGACCGGGTGCGTAGGATCACGTCCCGGCCCCGCCCTCCGCCCTGCCACAGAGTTATTTCCTCTAAAAGAGCAAATACGCAGCTGTCTTTATGAAGATGCCCTTCTGCCCCTGCGTAGTTCCTGGATGCGGTAGAGTGCTCTCTGCTTCAGACGGCCACAGGCTTTGTCTCGTGTGTCTGGGTTGAGAGCATGACCATGGCAACGTTGCAGTCGTGGCTTGCTTTCAACCGAAAGCATGCCACTCCAGCCACCCCCACATTGCTCCTTCTTCTCACGGGATTGAGGACCCCTCTACACATGTCACAAAGCCATTCGCTCATCTGCTCTTGCTACCCTCGATGGCGGAGCGGCCCAAGGGTACACGGCGATTCCTCAGGTGGATAGGGCTGTTGCGCTTCACCTATGCCCCGAAAACCCTACAACCAAGTCCACCAGGCCAAGGCACTTAAAGATCTGCATGGGGGTAGCCCTGATCCCGACGAAAATGCTCACGCAAAAACACATCCTAACTTGCGTATGGCATCTAGATTGGTTCACAGCAGTAGACCTGAAGGACGCGTACTTTCACGTCTCAATTCTGCCTCGACACTGACCCTTCCTACGGTACATGTTCAACGGCCAGGTGTATCAGTACAAAGTCCTCCCCTTCAGCATGTCTTTGTCCCCTCGCGTCTTCACGAAAGTCGCAGAGGCAGCTCTTGCCCGCTCCGAGAAGCCGGCATCCGCATACTCAATTACCCTGACGACTAGCTCATACTGGCCCACTCCCGAGAGTTACTATGCACTCGCAGAGACCAGGTGCTCAGGCACCTCAGCCACTTGGGGCTTCAGGTCAACCAAGAAAAGAGCAAACTCACCCCGGTTCAGAGTATCTCTTTTCTCGGCATGGAGTTAGACTCAGTCTCAATGTTAGCACGTCTCACTAACGAGCATGCGCAGTCAGTGCTGGACTGCCTCGCCACCTTCAGGCCAGGTGTAACGGTCCCTTTAAAACTTTTCCAGAGGCTCCTGGGGCATACGGCCCCACGCTGCTGGGGTTGATGCATATGAGACCGCTTCAGCACTGGCTTCAGACTTGAGTCTCGAGAACCCTCCGTCCTCCCCACAGCCATCCTCCCCACAGCCTCCCCACAGCCGGTTGGATGACTGGTTCCTGGGGGCTCCGCACCGCTCACAGCCACGCCCCCTGGGTCCCGTTTTTCCCGGAGGTGCATGATGAGATGACGTATGTATGGAGAGCACCCCTCTACACATGTCACAAACCATTTGCTCATCTGCGCTCGCTACCCTCGATGGCAGAGCAACCCAAGAGTACATGGCAATTCCTCAGGTGGATAGGGCTGTTGCGCTTCACCTATGCCCCGAAAACCCTACCACCTAACGGGGTCGCCCTGTACTCCCCTCCAAGGCCTGTAGGACAACATCGTCACTGATGACCAAAGCCTACAGTGCCGCCGGACAAGCCGCTTCCGCCCTGCATGCCATGGCCCTCCTGCAAGTCCACCAGGCCAAGGCACTTAAAGATCTGCACAGGGGTAGCCCTGATCCCGATGAAAATTCTCACGCAAAAACACATCCTAACTTGCGTCCGGCATCTAGATTGGTTCACAGCAGTAAACCTGAAGGACGCGTACTTTCACGTCTCAATTCTGCTGGACTGCCTCGCCATCTTCAGGCCAGGCATAGCAGTCCCTTTAAAACTTTTCCAGAGGCTCCTGGGGCATATGGTCGCGCCGCTGGGGTTGATTCATATGAGACCGCTTCAGCACTGGCTTCAGACTCGAGTCTCGAGACGAGCATGTCGGCACGCACCGGGTAACAATCACCCCTGCCTACCACCAAACGTTCAAACACTGGACAGACCTCTGCTTTTTACAGGCAGGAGTGCCCCTGCAGCAGGTGTCCCGACACGTCCTTGTCATGACCGATGCCTCCAGATAGGGTTGGGGCGCTGTGTACAATTGGCACGCAGCCACGGGCAGTTGGAAAGGGGCCCCGCTGTGCTGGCACATCAACTGCCTAGAGTTGCTGACTGTATTTTTTGCCCTGCGGAAGTTTCTCCCATTAGTTCGAGACAAACATGTCCTAGTCAGGTCAGACAGCACCACCGCGGTAGCATACATAAATCGCCAATGCGGCGTATGCTCCAGCTACATGTCGTGACTCACCTATCATCTCCTCCTTTGGAGCCAGCCACGACTCAAGTCGTTGCGTGCCACTTACATCCCCGGCAACCTCAATGCGATGGCGGACGTGCTGTCACGACAATGTTGGCCCTGTGGAGAGTAGAAACTCCACCCCCAGTCAGTTCAGCTGATTTGGGAACGATTCAGCAAGGCCCAGGTAGACCTGTTTGCCTCTCAAGAGACCTCCCATTGCCCACTCTGGTATGCCTGAACAGAGGCTCCCCTCGCGGCAGACGCGCTGGCACACAGCTGGCCCTCGGGGCTGTGCAAGTAAGCATTTCTCCTAGTGAGCCTTCTTGCACAGGTGCTGTGCAAAGTCAGGGAGGATGAGGAGCAAGTCACCCTAGTGGCTCCTTACTGGCCCATCCGGGCCTGGTTCTCGGACCTTGCACTCTTCACAACAGCCCCTCCCTGGCAAATTCCCCTGAGGAAGGACCTTCTTTCTGGCGCTCAGCGGTAATATAGACGCTCAAACAAAGGAGGAAGTGACACAATTATTGATCCCATGGAGCCGCCGGGAAATGGTTTTCCCGGCGGCTCACTATAATCCTATGGCCGGTCACCTAGGGGAACGGAAAACACTTCTCCGTCTAATAGCCCGTTTCTATTGGCCGGGCATTGGCGGTGAAGTCCGCAGGTGGTGTGCGGCGTGCCGTGAATGTCAGCTGGTAAACCCACCGCCACCCCAAAAGCGCCATTGCGCCCACAACCATTAATCGAGGTCCCCTTCGAAACAATTGAGATGGACCTCGTCAGGCCATTAGAACGGTCAGCACGCGGACATCACTTCGTGTTAGTCCTAGTGGATTACACGACGCGATATCCGGAAGCAGTGCCTCTGAGCAACAGCTCCGCACGTAGTGTTGCAGGGGCACTCTTCAAGATAATCTCCCGGGTGGGGATTCCGAAAGAAATCCTCACCGATCAAGGCACGACTTTTATGTCACGAACACTTCGCGAACTTTACGAGCTCTTGGGCATTAAATCGATTCAGCACTAGCGTTTACCATCCGCAGACTGATGGCCTAGTGGAACGGTTTAATAAAACGCTCAAGAACATGATTCAGTAAATTGCATTACCGATGACGCTAGAAATTGGGATAACTGGCTAGACCCCCTGTTGTTTGCAGTACGAGAGGTCCCGCAAGCCTCCACAGGGTTCTCCCCGTTTGAGCTGCTGTACGGGCGACGCCCACGCGGGGTCCTTGACGTCATCCGTGAAGCTTGGGAGGAGGGACCTTCTAATAGCAAAAATGAAATTCAGTTCAGTCTCGATCTTAGAGCAAAACTCCACACACTGGGGCGACTAACACAGGAGAATTTGCTCCAAGCTCAAGAACGCCAACGCCGGCTGTATGACAGGGGTGCTCGGCTACGGGAATTTGCACCGAGAGATAAGGTACTCAGTATTACTCCCAACATCGAAGCTCTAAATTACTCGCCAAGTGGCAAGGACCCTTTGAGGTCACCACGGCAGTGGGGATCTCGATTATGAAGTTAAACGTACCGATAGAGGGGGCGCACGTCAAATTTATCACCTCAACCTCCTGAAATTGTGGAGGGAGGAGGCGGCCTCTGTGACGTTGGCAACGGTATTTCTGGAGAGGGCGGAGCTCGGACCGGAGGTAAACAAAAACTGCAATCTTAACACTCCGGTTACTTGTGGAGACCACCTCTCACCGCGTCAACTCACAGAGGTTTCCGAATTACAAAAGGAATTTGCGGATATGTTTTCCCCTCTACCGGGTCGTACAAACATCATACAACACCACATCGAGACTGCGTTGCCGCCCCATCGCTTACCCGAACATAAAAAGAAAATAGTACGGGAGGAATTAGATGCGATGCTTGATATGGGCGTAATAGAGGAATCCCACAGTGATTGGTCCAGCCCAGTTGTTCTTGTTCCCAGGAGTGATGGGTCTGTTCGATTCTGTGTGGATTACAGAAAAGTCAACGCGGTGTGTAAATTTGACGCGTACCCAATGCCCGTGTTGATGAACTGCTCGATCGGTTAGGTACTGCTCTATTTTATTCGACCTTGGATTTAACAAAGGGTTATTGGCAGATCCCCTTGACACCAATGTCCCGTGAGAAAACAGCCTTCACTACGCCGTTTGGATTACACCAATTTGTGACGCTTCCTTTCGGTTTGTTTGGAGCACCAGCCACGTTTCAACGACTCATGGATCGGATCCTCAGACCACACGCCGCATACGCCGATGCCTATTTAGATGATATTATCATTTATAGCAATGATTGGCAGCGGCACATGCAACATCTGAGGGCCGTCCTGAGATCGCTGCGGCTTGCGGGGCTCACGGCAAACCCTAAGAAGTGCGCGATTGGGCGTGTGGAGGTACGGTATCTGGGGTTCCACTTGGGTCATGGCCAGGTGCGTCCCCAAATTGACAAAACCGCGGCGATTGCAACTTGCCCTAGACCCAAGACCAAAAAGGGGGTGAGGCAATTCCTGGGGCTGGCTGGCTATTATAGGAGGTTTGTGCCTAATTATTCGGATGTCACCAGCCCGCTGACTGACCTCACTAAAAAGGGGTCTCCAGATCCGGTCCAATGGTCGGAGCAGTGGCAACAGGCGTTTATGCAGATTAAAGCCGCACTTTGTGGGGGGCCGCTTCTTCATGCACCTGATTTCTCTCTCCCTTTTGTATTACAGACGGACGCTTCAGACAGTGGGCTGGGGCCGTACTCTCGCAGGTGGTGTACGGGGAGGAGTGCCCGGTGCTGTACATTAGCCGTAAGCTCTCCTTAAGGGAGACTAAGTACAGCACCGTGGAAAAGGAGTGTTTGGCCATTAAGTGGGCGGTCCTCACCCTCCGTTACTACCTGCTGGGGCGGGCCTTCACCCTCTGCTCAGATCACGCCCCACTGCAGTGGCTCCATCGCATGAAAGATACTAACGCCCGGATCACCCGTTGGTATCTGGCCCTGCAGCCCTTTAAATTCAAGGTGGTCCACAGACCGGGGGTGCAGATGGCTGTCGCCGACTTTCTCTCCAGAAATGGGGGGGAGTGGTAGACAGGCCAGATGGCGCCCCGGTCTGAGTCGGGCGGTGGGGGTATGTGGCAGCGGGGGCGTGGTCAAACGTATCAATAGCTGTGATTTTTGTCTCTTACAGTGGCAGTGAAGAAGTTTACCAATGTGTACAGAGGAGCTTTGGGGTTTGCAGTGAATTATAAGATGGGGAACTGAGATGGCTTGAAAAAAAAAAAGTATGTTACTTTCTTGATTTTTATTCAGATGTGTTACATACATGTTCATGTTTAAGACATCATATAAAGATTTTCTTAAAATGTTATGTGTGTATATTTTCTTGTATTGAAATATATGGAGGGCAAAATATATTTTTAAATGCTTTTAAAATATATTTAAAATATATTTAAAAAAATGCCAAAAAAATGTTTTTGTAGAAAATGTATTTGTGTAAATGTATTTTGACAAATATTTTTGCAAATATATTTTTTGGCCTCTACAATAGTTTTGGGCAAATGAGGACAGAAATTAGAATGGTACTGCAAGTCCGCCCATAGAATATTAATTAAGATTAAAATTACCAACTGGTTACCAACACACAACTATTGATTCACGGCATTGCCACGACGTTGCGACAACAAACAGGCATCGTCACAAAGTTACGTTGTGGCGACGAAACCAGGAATTTCACTTTTCCGGTTGTCATGACGTAACCATTTATGTTGCCACGACGAAAGATTCGATTTCGAGATTTGGAACATGGATGTTGTAGAAATTTTAATACTCATTGATCAGTAATAGTCATTGCAAGGAATGCCCCTGTGTCTGAGTAATGTAGAGGGGGAGGATCTGCTTATGTTGGAGACTTTGGGGAAAAGAGGTATAAAAAACTATTCAGCCCTCCCCGACAGCGTCTCACTCATGGCACAGAGTAATTCCTGTGTAATGACTGGGTCCTTCTTGCAAGAATAAATTCTTTAAAAGACTGTTTGATTCAGAGTGTCTCTTACGCAGTGATAATGGTTGGTTAATAATTTCTTTGCCACAACAATTTGGTGTCAGAATAGTGGGATTCCTTGGAAGTGCCTTCTGGACCTGAGGGCGGACGGTGTTTGGCCACCTGGACTGAGCACTGGAACGTACTCCATAGAAAGATTTTGAGTAAACCGTAATTAACAAAGCACTAGGGAGAGCAACCTTATCTGATCTTTGGTTAAGAAATCAGATCTGTTGGAGACGTCCGACAGATTATTAGACGTGCGTCGAACGGTAAATCCACAGAGAAACAGAACAGCCAGTATGGGGAAGTCTCAAAGCAAGCTTGCCAAATTTGATACACCGGTTTTCTGTCAGATGAGAAAAAACTATAGGAGAAAATGTATGCAGGACATAGAGAAACTGATCTGTGGCAGCGGGGGCGTGGTCAAGCGCCCGTCCGGGAGAGAAGAGCGGTAAGGGCGCTCACACCTGAGCTAAATTATGTCTAACACCTGTCTCTAATTGCAGTAGAGCGAGGAGAGCGGATTAAAAGCCAGCAGCCACAGAGCAGAGGAGAGCCCGACCTACAGCAACCCAGTGTTTCCTGTATTGATATATGTGTGTGTGCACAGTATAGAGTGTGAATAATAAAAAAAGGCTTACCTTGTGCCAGAGACCTGTTTCCCTGTCCTCTTTCAAGAAAGGTGTCACATGATCAAATACCATGATTTCCCCAGGGAGGGAACACTGATCACGATTAGACTGAGAGTGGTGCGAGAATCAGTGGAACCGGGCAGCGAGGCACAAAAAGGTTGTTGTGGCTGCGTTCAACATGTGTGTAAAAAATTTGAGCAGACAGTGGGCTGTTTGCTTAAGGAAGCAGATAGAAGAGAACGAAAGCACATGCAGAAAGAATTAGCATGTAGGATTGAAAAGTGTAGGAAAAAAATAAAATAAAATGTGTGAAAGATCTGTTTGTGTGTCAGCACCACCAGAACCGACTAATGAAAAGTATGTTTGTGTTTCCCCACATTCGACGGCGATTGTGCCGGTGCTGAAAGCCCTGAAACTGAACCCCGACCTCGACTGCTCTCCGCCGAGAAGACAAGCACCACAAGCAGCAACACGGACAGTGAAGGAAACCTGAATGAACTTTTTTCTGAGACCTGAGATCGCGCAAGCGGTGAGAGCAAGTTACATTGAATGGAAGAGCGGGTGGCTGACCTCCACCCTGGCGCACGCTGTGCATGCAGAGGAACAGCTGCTGACAAAGGAAGACAAAGTCAAGGCAAAGGGGGAGAAAGATCTTCAGCTGGCAGTTGTGCGACTACAATATGTCAGCACATCTAAACCGCAGCAGAAATGGGCCGACAAAAAGAAGAGAGGCTACAGAAACCAGCGGAAGTGGAATTGCAGCTTGTGTGAGACTGACACACTGTGCAAACAAGATGGACACTGGGCTACAGACTGTCCGGGGAAGAAAAGGCAGACTGAAGCAAGCAGAGCAGAGAGCAGCGAGGAGGGGGTCGAGCTGAGGGTGAACAGCTGCCGGCTACAGAAAAGGGAAGTGAACATCTTTTAACCACACACACATACAACACGCACACATACACTGATTTACATACTGCTCTCTGCAATGAAGACAATGGTTGCAAATCTTTGAGTGTGACTGATAAAGCTTTATGTGATAATGTTTCGGATGAATGTTTGAGAATGTACAAAAGTTCAGGGTTTTTACAAATGCCGAGATATCAAATGTTAGTTGATGGACTTTAGTAGATTTTTTGGTAGATTCTGGGGCTAGCAATTTTACTATACGACCATGTGACTTGCCATGTATACCAAAACTGACAGGTTCAGTGCATGAGAGCACTTTGGCCTCGGGCCATTTGTTTGCTGAAAAATTCACAGTGCCCTTGGAGTGTGAGACGGAGAAGGGGAGAACATTTAAACATGCGTTTCTGTGTTCACCAGCTTGTCCGGTACCTCTATTGGCCAGAGATTTAATGTGTGAATTGAATTTGACCCTTACGGGGGGTTCCTTTGGAATTAGCATTGAGGAAGAACCACAAATATGTTGTTCTAAATTTGAAACGCAGTGGGCATATGAATGGCGTGTGAAAAATGATGATTGGGCAAAAATGATCTTGAAATTGGCAAAAGATCGAACAATGTCATTTAACACAGAAAATATGATGCCTGACCAATTGCATTGCACGTCACATGTCGTAACTGAACGGGAACCACAATATGAGGAGAGGTGGTTTAACGGGGTAGAGAATGAGACTGTGAGATTTTCTGGACAGAAAATGTGTTTGTGCTCTCAGCTTGCCTGACAGAAAAACAAATGCAGTTCTATTTGATAGCAGGAGAAGCTGCGCCACAGTTATCAGCGATCAAGGCCAAAGAGCAGCTGTGGACAGATCTGGGCCCTTTTGTGAGAGAATGCGTAAAAGCAACAGATTGGGCTGAAATAAGCGCAGAAGTGAAACACAGCAGTAGGAGCATTTATGTCAAAATGTGATTTTGAGATTGAAGTACAGAGAACTGTAACTGCTATTGTGAAGAGTGCGGTGGAGAAAAATGGGAGGGGGGCTACTTCTGTCTCAGACATTCATCCTGCTGTGGGCAAAACTCAAGTACAATGTGGGTCTAATAAAAGGCTGTGAACCGGTTGGAATCACCCCAAAATCTGATTATAGACTGTGTCAAGTGCAATACCCCCTCAAACGGGAGGCATTGCAGGGTATTATGCCAGTTTTTGACTCCTTATTGAAAGAGGGCATAATTATACCATGTCATGATTCTCCAGTGCGCACTCCAATCTTCCCTGTGAAGAAAATAAGAGATACAAATTCACTGAGTGGCGATTTGTGCAAGATCTTCAGGCCGTAAATTCAGCTTTCATTGCTAGGGCGGCATGTGTACCAAACCCTTACACAATTTTGTCACAAATTCCGCAAAATGCAATGTATTTTACTGTGGTGGATTTGGATCTGAAAAGTCAGTTTTGGTTTGCGTTTGATTTTGACAATAAGGGTTATACGTTCACACGATTGTGCCAGGGGTACGCTGAATCCCCGACGATCTATAATGAAGCACTTCGAAGAAGCATTGAACCCTTAACACTGACAGCTGTAACGGCTTTGTTGCAGTACGTGGATGATTTGTTGATCTGTGCGTGTGATGAAGCTACGTGTGTGGCTGACTCTGTGTCCCTTTTGAAGCACCTAGAAGGAGAGGGACACAAAGTCAGTCTTTCAAAATTGCAGTTTATGAAACAGGAAATCACGTTTTTGAGACATGTTATCAGACCAAACAGTAAATCCATCTGTGACAAACGTGTACAGGCCATAAAAGATGTGCCAAAACCAATTACGAAAAAACAATTATTGTCATTTTTAGGGTTGTGTGCTTATTGTTGTACATTTATTCCTAATTATGCCATTCTTGAACAGCCTTTATGAGCCCTGATGACAGGGAAAGGGCTGAGGTCATGTAACAAGCTTGTTTGTACAAGCAAAGCCGATGAGGCATTTGCTAACATGAAAGTACAAATGGCTCTGGCTCCCACTGTGGGTCTGCCAGATGTAAACAAACCGTTAATTCAGATGGTTGATGAGAAAAATGGGTTTATGACTTCTGTTCTTTTGCAGACTCATGGAGACAGACTGCGAACTGTGGCATATTTTTCAACCAAACTTGATGCAGTAGCAGCAGGTCTACCACACTGTTTGAGGTCTGTGGTGGCTGCTGAACTAGCAGTACTGGCATCCAGGGAATTTGTGGGGTATTCTGATTTAGCTTTGATGTTCCCACACGCAGTCTCCATGATTTTGCAAGAACAGAGAACATCACATTTATCTACAGCCCAATGGCTGAGGTACCACACAATTTTATTGGACATGCCAAACATAACTGTTAAAAGATGCACAACTTTGAATCCTTCCACCCTCCTCCCCACAGAGCAGGATGACGAGGAACATCACTGTTGTCTGTCAGCGCATGAACAGGTGTGCACACCGCGTCCAGATCTATTAGACACGCCATTAGACAATTGTGACAATATCCTCTTTGTGGATGGATCGGCTTCCAAAGATCCACAAACAGGAAAGAATAAGATTGGTTACACGATAACCACTGAATTTGAGGTCGTGACATCTGGCAAACTGCAATCCAATTATTCAGCTCATGCAGCTGAACTGGTTGCTTTAACAGAAGCATGTAAACTCATGGCAGACAAATGTGTGACAATTTACACAGATTCGCATTATGCTTTGGGGTAACACACAATTTTGGTGCTTTATGGAAGCACAGAAAATTTCTTAAGTCAGATGGTCATCCAATATTAAACGCATCTCTTGTGTCTGAGCTTTTGGAGGCCATTCTTTTACCAGGCCACGATTTGCAAATACGCAGCGCACACTAACGATAACAGTTCAGTCTCAACAGGAAACGCACGAGCAGACATGGCAGCGAAGGCCGAGGCAGCGATGGAGACAAAAGAGACTACGTGTGCTTTGATATCTGACAATAACCTCGACATTTCTTCTTGTTTACAGAGTATGCAAACTTTTTCCACAGGCGAGGTGAAAAACAAGTGGAAGGTGGCTGGCTGTAGTTTTAAGGAGAATGTATGGATGAGCTGTGATGGCATGCCTTGTTTACCCAAACACTTCTTTCCTCATTATGGAAAGTTGATACACGGGTTAGACCATGGGAAGATCTCCTAAAAGCTGCTCTTGACATCAAAGATGAACAAGCCAATGGCGTGGTAAGCTTCATTCAAGAACGCTTAACCAGTAACCACCACCAAGCACTTGTCACAGTGGGCTCCAGATATGTTGTTGTACTGCCAGGTCAGGTGACTCATGTCAAGTGTGTTGTTCCAGTTGAAGTGGGATATTCCAAGCCTGTGGTGTTGTTTGAACCCTGTAGAGAAAATATACAACCCAGTTAGACATTGGTGAAGGGTTGATGGAGATAGAAGGGAGAGACAAGCCTTATATCAAAGTTCCATTGGTCAATCCCACCACATGAGAAATCACAATTCGACAGCAAACTCCCCTGGGGAGTGTTCAGTCCATTGTTAACATTGTCGAAACTGACCAAGAAGGTCCTCTGAGCAACAGTGACTTACCAGAGAGTCAGGTGTAAATGCCAACTCTTCAGGAGAAGGATGAAGACCACAAAGCTGGCAGTTTGTGGCACCCAACTGTTGACCTATGTAATTTAGTTGAAGAGCATCAAAAGGTAGTCAGAGACATGCTCTATATGGAGTCCAATGGCTTTGCATGCACAGATGATGACCTTGGATGTATCCCGAATTTGCTGATGGCAATTAGTCTCAAGGATGACATACCAGTTCAACGGGCATATGCTTCTATCCCAAAACCTTTGTATAAGGAGGTAAAGGAGTATATTCAGGATTTGTTAGCTCATGGATGGGTTGTCAAGTCAAAGTCTCCATATGTAGCACCTGTGGTGTGTGTTCGGAAGAAGGATGGTACTCTGAGGCTGTGCATCGATTATAGGCTGCTGAATCAGAAGACAGTCCCAGATAGACATCCACTTCCCTGTATTCAGGATCTAATCGATACCCTGGGAGGGTGCAGGGCAGAAGTCTAGTAAAGTTGGAAAGAAAGGAACACAATTGTCATCCCGTGCCAAAGTGGGATGGACAGGCTTACATCAGAGTGTTTTGGAAAGGCTCATCGGTGCCCTTACATGTCCCCCAGTGTTAGCCTACCCAAATTTTGCACTCCCATTTGTACTCCACACGGATGCGTCAGAGCAAGGGCTTCGGGCTGTTCTGTATCAACAGCAAGATAGAAAGGTCAGAGTCATAAGCTACGGCTCTAGAACATTGACACCAGCCAAAAACAATTATCGAATTCCCTCAGACAAGCTTGAGTTTCTGTCGCTTAAGTGGGCGGTATGTGAAAAGTTCCGGGATTACCTATTCTACGCCCCCCAATTCACGGTATTCATGGACAACAACCCCTTGACTTATATCTTGAGCACAGCCAAGCTAAATGCAGTAGGTCACAGGTGGGTTGGAGAGCTTGTAGACTTCAAATTCAGCATTCGCTACAGACCAGGGAAGGCGAACACAGATGCGGATGTACTCTCTCTTTGGCCTCTGGATATTAGCAAGTATGTGACCACCTGCATGGAAGAGGTGTCTGAGGAGGTGGTTTGTGCCACATGGGAAGGGAGTCAGGTCACACAAAAAAGTGATGTTGCCTGGGTTGCCGCACTCAGTGCATGTCAGGAGAATACGGAATTCCAATCTTGTGAAGGCCTAGCGACACTCGACCAAGCTGAATTGAAGATGGCTCAGAGGGAGGATCCTGTCGTTGGTGAACTGATGAAGCTGAAGGAGGCTGGTCAAGAATTAACACCTGAAATCAAGAAAACAGTAAGTGGAGGTGATGAGTTTTTTGGCGGGGGGTACTACACTCCCTCATCCAGGTAGACGGGGATGACCTGCCGGCAGACAGGGCAAAAGGCACGCCCCTTCCCAGGGAAAGAGGGGGGGGGGGTGTACATCATGCCGGGGGCTCCCCTGCCTGAGAGAATGAGGAAGGAATGTGGCAGGGCGGAGGGCATGGCCCGGTCGTGATTATACACACCCGGTCCCTTATCAGGCTAATTAAGCCTCAGAGAGGGATAAAGGCTGATTGCGGGCAGTGGTGCGGGAGAGAGAGATCGTTTACGGACATGTCCGTCGTGTGTGTTTGTGTCTTTTTAAGTTTATCATTAAAACTATTATTTATATTGCCAAGCCGGTTCTCGCCTCCTCCTTTCCATCGAACTGCTTTAAAATATGCAAAAAGTAATAAAAGTTTTTTTTAAAAGGAGTACATTCACATCATAACATATTGATTTATCAAAAACTCGCATATAAAAAGAAAGTGAAGAACTTACAGTCATCTTTGCTGTCATCAGAGGTTATTTTGTGAATAAGTCGAAGAGGTCAATAAACATTTGACATGAAGCTTTATTGTACAAAATGTTCAGCAGGTGTACATTTTGTTCGTTACCGACAAACTTTTTGAAAATACTAAAAACTATATGTATCTAAGACGTGAGACCGGCTTTACAAACGATTTACACAAAAATTTGTTCTGCTCATGTTTCATGAATAAGGCCCATAGATGTCCTGGTTCTGTGTGTGTTTATGTTCTGCATTGTGAGTATGGTATCATCTCAGTCCTTCATTTCTGAGTTTGTATCTTTAGCATTGTGGCTGATTTATTGGTTTATTTGACATTGTAAAAAAAGCATTGTGTTCAAGTCTCACCAGTTCCTTCTTGTGTTGGTGTGTGTGAGAGAGTGTGAGTGGGTGTGTATGTTTTGCATTTTGTGATGTCCAATTAGACTTATTGAATCAGGCCCAGTTTTTTGTATGTTCAGATGGCAAATGGAGGAAAAGTCACCAAATCTTGTACTGCTCAGATTACTGCTTGTACTGTTCTGGGGCAGAGATATCTGGCTTAAAATGGCTCCTTGCCATCCTGATTTAAATAAGTCAACCGGGAAGTCTCTACGATGTTCAGGTGCAGAAATATGTGATTTATTACTTGGTTGCTAGGGTACCCCTATATGGTTGTTAAGCACTTACCAGGGGGATACTTATAAAGGCTCCTTGCTATCCTGAGTGAAATACTTCAACCCGGAAGTCTCTACGATGTTTCGGTACAGAGATATGTGATTTGTTACTTGGTTGCTAGGCAGTGTTGGGGAGTTGCTAACGTCATGGATACTGTTGTAACCTCCTTTCCCCGATGGAAGGAACGAGACGTTGTGTCGATTGTATTGACACAAGGGGTCTCTTCTGAGAGCCTTGCGTACCGCTGAACTTGAGAAAAGGCCAATGTCAAGTTGGCAGACAGAATTTGTCGAGAGACTGTCAGACAGGTTTTCACAGAGGAGCCAAGAGTAAGGTTATGGCGCATTACAGTGGTAGGGATAATGACGTGGCAAGGGGAACACAAGTCTCATTCCTTCCATTGGGGAACGGAGGTTACAACAGTAACCATGACATTCACCTTCTGTCACTCAATCGACATTGTGTTGACGCGGGTCCTGCCAGCAGGGGGACCGTACCGCGGAAAATACGTCAAAGGGAGTTGCCTGAAGTGGGAACTATGCCTGTGGAGCCCAAGCCCAACACGGAGCACTAGACTCGTGGTGGGTCTGGCCGCGAATTCCTCTGCTGAATCTGCGGCCAGAGGGCTAGGGAGGAAGAGCATCCAGGAAGCGAGAGCTTACTGGCTAACCTGGGAGAGAAGGCGCACTGGATCAGCTTGGTGAAGGGTGCAAGACATAAGCGGAACACCCGGTTGGCTGTTCCGTATTACCGAGTTCTACCGGCTCGGACCTGACAAAACACGGGACGAGACCGACTCAACCCTGAGGTTGTAGAACCTAGAAAAGGTGTTGGGTGTTGCCCATGTCTGCTAGGGAGGTGCCGTGGGCCAGTGCCCATGAGGATGCCACACTGCTCGTAGAGTGTCCTCAAACCGCAAGGGGGGGCACGGACTGGGTGTGGTAAGCTAGGGAAATAGCGTCAACAACCCAATGAGCTAACCTCTGTTTGGATCAGACAAACAGAGGTTAATCAGACAAAGAGCTGCTCAGAGCATCTAAAGCCCTGCGTGTGGTCCATGTAGATATGCAAACACGTATCGGACACAGCAACGAAGAGGCTGGGTCTGCCTCCTCCTGGGGCAGTGCTTGCAGGTTCATGACCTGGTCCCTGAAGGGGGTCCTAGGAACCTTGGGCACGTAGCTCGGTCGCGGTCTTAGGATGACGTGAGCATCTGCCTGACCGAACTCCAGGCAAGTGTCGCTGACGGAGAACGCTTGCAGGTCCCCAACCCTCTTGATGGGGACCAATATATAATTATTAGGGCTGTCAATCGATTAAAATTTTTTATCGAATTAATTACATGGTGTCCCGATTAATTAATCGCACATAAAAATATTTGCTGAGAAAGCCCTCATATAACAATAATTCAATATATAATGATGAAATAATTATACATAGTTATCTTTAAATATAAAAAAATTATATATATATATATATAATAAAAACAATATTCAGATAATTAAAATGCATTATATTCTTACATTGATAAGACCATTCAAAAAGCAGCTTTAGAATATAATGTATTGTTTACTACCATATTATTGATCATGAGTCAATCATTGGCATACAGTTCACAGCAATCAATTTCACAAGTGAATTTCACAATCAGTTGGAGATTTATTATGAGGGCTTTTTTAAGTACCCGTCAATGTACACCTGTGTCAAGACATTTTTATTTTTTTTTAAACAAGCCAGGGGTATACATGGTACACAATACTACAGATATATTTTACCATAATGCCAAGACATTATATTCATTACATAGTGCAATGGTTTTCAATGCTTTGGAGTTGTTGGAGCTACAAAGAGTATTTAAATAATATTTTAAGTCTTTACAAAAAAGTGCAAATAGGGGCTTTATAGACATAAATTTACACTTATGTATAAAAAAAAAACTTGGCAAGAAAAATAAACAGATTAATCAGAAAATATTAACTTAAGTTATCAAAACTGTGAAAATCAAATAAAACATCTTTATAAAGCAAAGAAAAACTAGTTAAAATAGATGTACGTACAAACAAACAAAATTTTCACCAAAATACTATAGCGTGGACACATTCCCAAAAAATGTGAGGGGCAGATTAAACTACAGCATTACTGAAGGAGCAAAGTGGATCTATTTCAGGGAGCATGTTTCTTAATTAAAGATTGACTGGGTAAAAACGGTTTAACAGTTTAAAGAACACCTCCTTAACCTTGTTGGTATTTAAATATTTGTGAGGTAAAGACCATACGACCTGCATCAGACATGCTTGTGTCGCGTCTCGGGTGTGTTGCGTCATAAAAGTAAAATGTTTAGGTCACTGTGTCAAGTTAAATATAGTTTAATACTCAATCTTTAAACACATCTTGATATCCCTTGGTTCGCTCGTTTATGTTGTGTGCCGCTGAAGAGTTGTTAAAAGTTTTGTTCACTGTAATAAACTGCGTGTTGCTCACACAGCTGAAATTTCACTTACTGCCCTCTGGAGTAAACAGGTGGTACTACAAGCTTGAATCTCTCAGGAAAGCATTGCGATTAAATGCGTTAATTTTTTTAACACGTTATTTTTTGTAAAATGAATCGCACGTTATTAACACGTTAAATCGACAGCCCTAATATTTATACATAGATATCTTTATAGTTATCTACATATTTCAATACACTTTACAGCTTTCTTGTTACTTAAATTGGAAATTGTTCTTAGGTATTGCTAAACCTCTGAATAAAACATTTTAACTAATGGTTTATAACCACCATACTTTTATGAATACTAAACTTTGCCAACAAAAGCAGAAAATTCATGAAATAATATTTTTTATGAAGAGACATGTCATAGCTAAAAAAAAACCGAATAAAACATTTTCAAAACAAAGTGGAATGCTGGGAATGATATGATCTCTAACAATCTTGCAGAAATCAGACCAAAAACAAGTCGAGTACGGACAACTCCAAAACGAATGAAAGAATGTTTCCGCCTGCAGACCACAAAATGTACAGAATATGTCGACATCACAATTAAGTCTCTACAAGAAAATGATTAGTGGGGTAGTACTTATAAATAAGTTTGGAGGAAATTTCTTTGATTTTATTCATTAAATATTTATGGGGTTATTTCCAAATTTTGTACCATCTCAATCCAGCCACACCCTGCATCAGACATGCTTGTGTAGTGTCTCGGGTGCATTGTGTCATAAATATAAAATGTTTAGGTCACTGTGTCAAGTTAAATATAGTTTAATACTCAATCTTTAAACACATCTTGAGATCCCTTAGTTCACATCTGTGCTTTAAAAGGAAGAACGTAACGCATGTTTGTGTTGTTCTGCCTACTGAAGTGTTTTCTTCTCTGTATAAACTGCGTGTTGCTCATAAAGCTGAAATTGACTTAATTTATTTTTTTAATTACATTTTATTTAATTTTTTTTAATAATAATCACATTTAAAATATCGTGATATCCGATTATATGGTCAACCTCCAAGGTTGGTGAATATTTTTGCTTTATTGATTTTGCTTTAAATAATAAATACATTTATTGAAACATGAAAAACTTAAACAAAAGACATTTCTAAATTCAAATCACACTTTAAACTAAACGAAAAAAAGCTATTAAAATAATGAAGTGATTAAAATGAAGGTGACAACCACCTCCCTAAATCCAAACATTTACCATCTCCAACGGCCCCATTTGCCATCACGCAAGTATCAGTATGCGGCAACAGGTGTAAACTAAGAACTAAAGACAATTATAAATGTAAAGATAATTATAATAATCATCATAATGAATAAGCCTAAAAATTCCCTTGTGTTCCAAAAAAATGCTGCCAAATGTGTGTTCTTATCCAATGTTATTGCATTTTGTTAACAGTTTATGCTGCCTTTTCAGTGACAAAATTTGCTTAAAAATTGAGGCTAACATTACTCCTACAAATAAATGCTTCTATTGACTTTCAATAGACAGTATTGACAACGCATGTTAAATAACTTGTCTTACCTTGAAAGATTACCTCAGTTTACAATTTGAAGCATTAAGTCAAACACTGTAGGTAATCTCCCGGGATATCCTCTCTGGCTCTGCCCAGGCAAATGGAGGATGACGATGATGATGATACATTTATTTTTCACACCCAGTAACCCCTTAACCAATCACATGTGCTTTTAGCTTATATTGTCATGAGTATATGGCAGTTTTCAGAAATAAAATCAGTGATTGGACAGCAAAAATATTGAGACAGGAACCATGAGAATAATTGTTCCAAAATTTGAACGCTCCGGCTGGTAAGGGTTAAATGGGTTTGTTCCATAAGACAGGGTCCCGTTGCATGCCTTTGAACAAACAGAGGATCAGACATGAGCATTGATAGCTTTTCTTTTGTCTGTTCTTAAAAATATAATAAAGTGTGTTTCTTCAAGTGTGTCTTTTTGACTAAATGCATTTCTTGTCATGTGTCACTCGAGACGTGTTACAGGTTGCAAATCTGTTTCGGGTAGATGAGCAAAATTACTTGCACATGAAATACATTTGGACGAGGAGCTCGCAAACTGGATTGAGCCTCGTCGCATTTTGCGGGTGGCGGGTGCTAATTTCACACCCTGGTGCACATAAAAATAACAAACATTCATAAAATCGCTCATAAAAAATGCTCTTAACTATGATCAATATTTATTGGGAAACGAGGCCCAGAACTCTATGTATGTGCATGTCTAAGAGAAGCTTTCATTGCACTCAGAGCTCACTGCGCACACATATCAAATCAGATGTGTATCAGCATCTTTTCTTTCGTCTGTTCTTCAAAATAAAATCACATTTCATCAAACATGCATCTTTGTGTCTAATTTCTTGTAATATATCACTCCAAGAAGTCTTACAGGTCACCTTCCACAGTGGCTTGTACATCAGCAAAATAATCTGCATTAGGCGGTGTTCATTTCAAACCTTGTTCACCAGGAGTAGGCAGTATGTCAAATTCGGGAGAAAGGAAATCAAAACAGTATCATTGACTTCAAGCTTTGCAATCGCACCAACACTTTCTGCTGGAAAATTATCTCTAGAAAGTTTTAAACGATCATGTATTGGTGAATGACACCCTGCGAGCCACTTGATTTTTAACAAAGAGCCACTTGTGGATCACAACCCATAGGTTCCCAACCCCTGATCTAGGATGACCATCCATCCACTTTTTTTGGACCTGAACAAAGTGAACAAATATTTGTAGAGCAACCCCTGTATGTGACCTGTAAAGCTGGCACTTGCATGTCAATGGCAAAAAAGTCAGAAAATACGACGAGCATGAACCCAGGTGAGGGAAGCAAGTCTTTAATCACATATTATCCACACTAAATATTATGTGACAAGAACAAAAAATGCCAGCCCAAGGAGAGTTTGTCAAAAAAAAAAAGATATTTAGGGAAGTAGGATACACCAGGCCACAACAGGATTGAAAAGTGTGAAGTAAAATATAAAACCATTTTTAATGGCATCTGATAATTTTTGTTTTTATTTATACTGTTGTATTTTATTTTATGACCATTATTAACTGTATTAATGTTGCTATTCGTTAAATGTATTAAATACATTTACTATATTTAATTAAAAACATTAAATGTATTTAATTAATACATTAATTCATAAATGTCATTAGTGTACATTTTGTTATAAATATTATTGGTTTGATAGTTATTACGATCCCGTGTTGTCCGCCCCGTGTTTTCTGTTTCACTCATCACTGTTCATATTCCATGTCACGTTTTCCTTGTTGTCCTCCCTGTGTTTCACTAGTCTATTGTCTTAAACTACAATTCCCACAATTCCCGGCCTCCCTCACTGCCTGCACTCATCATTGTTCTCACCTGTGTCTCGTTTAGTCATTATTGTGTTTGTGTACTTAAGCCTGTGTGTTTGTTCAGTCTCTGTCGATCATTGTTTGCTCATGTTGAATGTTTACGTGTCACGTTCTTTGCCGAGGTACCCTGTTATTGCTGTCTTCTACTTTACCCTTCGTGGATGTTTTACCCAACCTGTGTTCTCCTGTGTGTCGTTTTGTATTTGAGTTAGTTTTCCCATCGTTCCTGTGTTTGTATAATTATTATTTGTTTGTTAAATAAACCACGTTTGGATCTGCACCCCCCGTCTGCCTTCTCCTGCTTCCCACACACGCAGTACAGAACGATCGACCCAAACTATGGATCCAGCGGTTCAACGTGCAAACTACAAGCTGCTAAGCCTGAAGCAAGAGGACCGTCCAGTGGAAGACCACATCCGCAACTTCCTCAACCTGGCGAATATCTCGGACTTCCCGGACTCATCCCTGGTGGTCTTCTTCAGGGGCAACTTGCATAGTTCGCTGCAGGAGCGGTTGCCACCGGCAACGCGCAGCTGGACTCTCCGTGACTACATGGAGGCGACTTTACGGGTCTGCGGCTCGCCGTTCACTGTGGCCGTGGTCGAGAAGGACCCTGCTACTCCACATATTTGTATGTGCTCAAGTCTCTCGAGCCTCCCAGAGCTCCGCCTCTCGAGCCTTCCAGGGCTCCGCCTCGAGTCTCTTGAGCCTCCCAGGGCTCCGCCTCTCGAGCCTTCCAGTGCTCTGCCTCCCAAGCCTCTCGAGCCTCCCAGGGCTCCGCCTCTCAAGTGTCGCGAGCCTCCCAGGGCTCTGCCTCTCGAGTCTCGTGAGCCATCCAGGGCTCCACCTCTCGAGTCTCGTGAGCCATCCAGGGCTCCGCCTCTCGAGTCTCGCGAGCCATCCAGGGCTCCGCCTCTCGAGTCTCGCGAGCCATCCAGGGCTCCGCCTCTCGAGTCTCTCGAGCCATCCAGGGCTTTGCCTCTCGAGCCTCCCGAGCCTTCCAGGGCTCCGCCTCCTGAGCCTTCCAGGGCTCTGCCTCTCGAGCCCCTCGAGCCTCCTATGGCTCCGCCCCCAGAGCCTCTCGAGCCTCCTACGGCTTTGCCTCTCGAGCCTCCTACGGCTCCGCCCCCAGAGCCTCTTGAGGCTCCTACGGCTCCGCCTCCAGAGCCTCCCGAGCCTCCTACGGCTCCGCCTCCCGAGCCTCCTACGGCTCTGCTCCCAGAGACTCCAGAGCCTTCTAGGGCTCCGCCTCAAGAGCATCCTACGGCTCCCCCTCCCTCGGCTCTGCCTTCAGAGCCTTCCAGGTCTCCACCTCTAGAACCTACTACGGCGCAACCTCCCTCGGCTCCGCCTCTAGAGCCTCCTACGACGCCACCTCCATCGGCTCTGCCTCCTGAGGCCCCTGAGCCTCCCTCAGCTCTGCCTCCTGAGTCTTCTACGGCTCCGCCTCCTGAGTCCTCCTTGGCCCCGCCCACCACAGTTCCGCCTCCTGGTCCACCCAAGGCCTTACCACCTGAGTCTGCCACGGCTCAACCTGCCTCTGCTCCGCCCACAGTGTCTCCCACGGCTCTGCCTGCCTCTGCTCCGCCCCCAGGGTCTCCTGCGGCCTTGCCTACGCCTCCTTCGGCGCCGACACCCAAGTCTTAGACTGCTCTGCCTCAGAAGTCCTCCTTGGCTCCGCCAGCTCCCCTAGTGGCCACTCCTCCTCCCAGGCCCCCTGAACCAGCCCTTGCCCTATGGCCACCTCCTAGGCCACCTAAACCTGTTCCTACCCGGTGGAGGCTCCCCAGGCCACCTGACCCTGGCCCCGTCTCACACCCCCATAGACTGCCTGCCTGCCCTCTTGGCCTTCCTGGTCTACCTGTCGGCCCCTTGCGCCTCCGTGGACTGCCAGTCTGCCCTCTCGGCCTCCCTGGTCTGCCTGTCCATCCCTCGTGCCTCCATGGACTGCCTAATTGCCCCTTGTGCCTCCTTGGTCTGACGGCACAGCACGCACGCATGCTGCACGAGAGTTTGTTTGTGGCCTGCTTAGCACTGCTTATTCTCATACGTTCAACGTTATAGTCATCGTTCATAGTTATATCCTTTGTCATTTTACCACATTTCAGATTCTTCTGCTTTTTCTCCCGTTTCATCTGCGTGTATTTTACCGGTTGCTGCTGACACCTAGCTAGAGTCTGTGTTTGTAGCCTTTAATCCTTAAACATCTGCCATTTTTAAGCATGCATCGGGTCTTCCTGTATTATTCTCTTATCGGGATTCAACTGCGCGCATATTCCACCTGTATCCGCGTTCTTTTTATCGCGGTTAAACTGCGTGTATTTTTCAGCGCGCACCCGTTTTTTCTCCTCTGCGGTACACAGATTATTGCATCGATCACAAAGCACCGCTTATCAAGAACAACCACCACCAACAACAAACAATTTTGTGAGGGATTCAAATCAATCTCAAAACCCTCACCGCTCAGGAACAACGAACAATTTGCGGTAAGTCATGGCATCGGCTTATGTTATTTGTTCATGCATTGCATGTCACATGTTTAAAATAGCCTCCTCTGTCAGCAGTGAGGGATTCACTTGTGATAAATGTAAGGAATTAGTCAGGCTGACGGAGAAGGTTAATGAGTTAGAGACTCGGATCCGAATGCTAGTAGAGGTCAGTGAGAAAGAGAAGCCGTTAGATACTGTTTCGGATGCAGGCAATACAGAGAGCAACACACACACTTTGGTTCCGGTTATAGAGCCCCTGCAGCAGGGCATTTGGGTGACGTCTCAGCGGCATACTCGTTCAGCAAAGAGACACCACTCTCCTGCTCCTGTTAGGGTTTCCAATAAATTCTCCCCACTCAGTGATACACCCAATGAGAATCATATTGAAAGAGCCCTTGTTATCGGTGATTCTATTGTAAGGAACGTGGAAATAGAGACTCCAGCCACTATTGTTAATTGCATTTCGGGGGCCAGAGCGTCTAACATCAAATCAAATTTACAAGTGCTGGCTAATGCTAAACGTAGATTTTCTAAAATTGTTATCCATGTCGGCACTAATGATGTCCGGCTTCGCCAGTCAGAGATCACTAAAGATAATGTTAAAGAGGTGTGCAAATTTGCAAAAATGATGTCAGACACTGTAATATGCTCTGGTCCCCTCCCTGCTCATCGTGGTGACGAGGTTTATAGTAGATTAGTGTCACTGAATGGCTGGATGTCTGAGTGGTGTCTGCAGAATAAAATAGGATTTATAGACAATTGGAAAAGTTTTTGGAGTAGACCTGACCTGCTAAATAGAGATGGACTCCATCCCTCCAGGGAAGGTGCCGCTCTCCTCTCTAGTAATTTGGCTCATAGACTTAATAATGATATTAATTGACTAAATGGGGCCCAGGTCAGGAAGCAGACAAACTGGTTAATCCGAACATCCGCTAGCTGCCTTGAGATGTCACACAGGTCACATAAACTACAACACATAGAGACTGTATCACCTAGATATCTCATAGAGACTGTGTCTGTTCCACGAACTACGAAACACAATACCCTCACTAAATAATTTAGAAAAAATTTGATTAAGGTCAAACTTGAACAAAACAAACAAATTAAAAATGTACATCATATAAAAATAGGGCTACTAAACATTAGATCTCTTTCTACCAAAGCACTAATTGTCAATGAAATGATTACAGATCATAGATTGGATGCACTGTTTGACTGAAACCTGGCTTAAACCGGATGAATATATTAGTTTAAATGAATCTACTCCCCCAGGTTATTGTTATAAACATGAGCCTCGTCTGAAGGGTCGAGGAGGAGGTGTTGCTACAATTTACAGTGAAGTTTTTGGTGTTACTCAGAGGACAGGATATAAATGTAAGTCTTTTGAACTAATAATGCTTAAGGTGACACCATCAAATACAAATATAAATAAAAATTATCTGTCGTCCTTTACCCTTGCTACAGTGTATAGATCACCCGGGCCTTATTCAGATTTCCTTAGTGAATTTGCAAATCTTTTATCAGATCTTGTAGTTACTGTAGATAGAGCCTTAATTGTTGGTGACTTCAACATTCACATAGATAGTGAAAATGATACATTGGGATTAGCATTTATCAATATTCTCAACTCTCTTGGAGTCAGACAAAATGTAACAGGACCAACTCATCGCCATAATCATACGCTAGATTTAATTCTTTCATATGGAGTTGATGTTGATAATATAGAAATTCTGCAGCAGAGCGATGACATCTCGGATCATTACCTCATCTCTTGCATGCTGCAATCAGCTAATGTTACTCAATCTACACCACGCTATCGTTCAGGTAGAACTATTGTTTCGACCACTAAAGATAGCTTCACTAATACTCTTCCAGATCTATCTAGGGGTAACCATTGATGATGAGCTAAATTTCACAGACCACATTTCAAAAACTGCAAGATCTTGTAGATTTACACTCTACAATATCAGGAAGATAAGACCCTTCCTCTCTGTACATGCCACACAACTGCTCGTTCAGTCCCTTGTCATAACTAGACTGGACTACTGTAATGCTCTCATTGCAGGCCTTCCTGCATGTGCTATTAGACCTCTCCAAATGATCCAGAATGCAGCAGCACGTCTGGTCTTTAATGAACCTAAGAGAGCACATGTTAAACCACTCTTTGTCTCTCTCCACTGGCTGCCGGTTCATGCACGTATTAAATTCAAGGCCCTGATGCTGGCATATAAAACAGTCACTGGGTCTGCTCCAGCATACCTAAAAACATTTATGCAGAGCTACGTTCCCACCAGAAGCCTGCGGTCGGCTAAGGAACGTCGCCTTGTCGTACCAAAACAAAGAGGCACCAAAACACTTTCCCGGACTTTCAGTTTCATCATACCACGGTGGTGGAATGACCTTCCCAACTCAATCCGGGAAGCTAACTCACTCTCTATCTTCAAAAAAACGGCTAAAAACACATCTTTTCCAAAAGCACTTAACCGGTCAATAAAAAAAAAAAATATATATATATATTTACATTTCTTGTTGCACTTAAATCTGTTTTGTATACTATTATGATGATAGTGAAACTTTGTAATATGGCACTTTTTGTACCACTGTCTCCCTAAGATGATTCGCTGATGTTCTTCCTCTTTTGTAAGTCGCTTTGGATAAAAGCGTCTGCCAAATGAATAAATGTAAATGTAAATCTATCTCATATACTCAATAAACCCCAAAGCCCAGAAGAACTTGATGAAATAACAAAAAATTTAAATGCAGTCTTCTCTAGCACCCTTGATGTTGTCGCTCCACTTCGATTAAAGAAAATTAAAGAAATAAGCCCTGCACCACGGTAAAATGATCACACTCATGCTCTCAAGAGAGCAGCTCGGAAAATGGAGCGCATGTGGAAAAATACAAAATTAGAATTATTTCAGGGTGCATGGAAGGATAGTGTCTGTAGCTACAAACACGCACTCAAAGCTGCCAGGTCAGCATATTTTAGTAAACTCATAGAAAATTACCACAACAATCCTAGATGTTTATTCAGTACTGTGGCTAAATTGGTTAGGAATAAAGCCTCAACCGAACCAGATATTACGTCACAGCTCAAGAGTAAAGACTTCATGAATTTCTTTACAGATAAAATTGAAATAATCAGAAATAAAATTGGAATTATGCAATCATCTGTCATAGCACCTCAGAAAACAGTGTCGAATAATTTCCCTCATTTGCAACTTCAATCCTTCGCTATCATAGGTCATGAAGAGCTAACAAAACTTATCGAAACATCAAAAGCCACTTGTTTGTTAGATCCTATACCAACTAAGCTCTTAAAAGAGGTATCTCCTGTAATATCAGAACCTCTTCTTAATATCATTAACTCCTCGCTATGCTTAGGACATGTCCCAAGAAACTTTAAAATGGCAATTATCAAACCGCTAATTAAGAAGCCACAACTTAATCCTGGAGAACTTGCTAATTATAGACCGATTTTAAATCTCCCATTTATGTCAAAAATACTAGAAAAGGTAGTATCCTCCCAAATATGTTCATTTCTACAGAGATATAGTATATATGAAGAATTTCAATCAGGATTTAGGCCTCATCACAGTACAGAGACTGCACTTATCAGAGTTACAAATGACTTGCTCTTATCATCTGATCGCGGCTGCATTTCTCTTCTAGTGCTTTTAGATCTTAGTGCTGCATTCGACACGATAGATCACGACATTCTCTTGAATAGGCTAGAGGTCATATTTAGAAGACCGCTACCACTTTGTCTATGTAAATGAGGAATTGTCAAACCAAACAAAAGTAAAATATGGAGTGCCACAGGGATCAGTTTTAGGGCCTCTGCTTTTCTCCATGTATATGCTTCCCCTGGGAGATGTTATCAGGAATCGTGGAATAAGTTTCCACTGCTATGCTGACGATACACAACTTTATATTTCTTCAAAACCTGATGAGATTTCACAATTCTCAAAATTAGCAGAGTGTATTAATGAAATAAAAGATTGGATGAACAGAAATTTCCTTCTACTCAATTCTGACAAAACAGAGGTTCTAATTATTGGACCAAAAAACTCTAAAAATAAGCCACTAAAATATAATTTGACTCTAGATGGATGTACTGTTACATCATCTTCAACAGCGAAGAACTTAGGTGTTATATTTGATACCAATCTGTCCTTTGAAAATCAAATTACAAATGTTTGTAGAACAGCATTCTTCCACCTAAGAAATATTGCTAAATGAAGGCATATGCTCTCGGTTGCTGATGCCGAAATACTAATTCATGCATTCATGACCTCAAGACTAGATTATTGTAATGCATTACTGGGAGGATGTCCAGCAAGATCAATAAATAAACTTCAATTGGTTCAAAATGCAGCAGCCAGAGTGCTGACGAGAACCAAGAAATATGATCATATTAGCCCCATTTTATCATCGTTACATTGGCTACCTGTTAAATTCCGTATTGATTTTAAAATTCTGTTAACTACGTACAAAGCTTTGAATGGTCTAGCTCCGCAGTACTTAAGTGATCTTCTACCACGCTATATTCCAACACGTTCATTAAGATCGCAAAATTCTGGCCTATTTATAGTTCCTAGAATATCAAAATCCACTAAAGGAGGAAGATCCTTTTCATATTTGGCTCCTAAACTATGGAATGGTCTCCCAAAGACTGTTCGAGATGCAGACACACTCTCTCAGTTTAAGTCTAGACTAAAGACTCATCTATTTAGCCAGGCATACACCTAATTTATTCTCCAACCCACAATTAGGCTGCTTTAGTTGGGTCTGCCGGAACCAGAAACCAGAAACATTGAGCATGATCTCTAACTCTGCAATAAATTAAATGGCATCTACGTTTACATCTTTTTATTTGTTTCCCTGTCTCAACCTCGGGACTCCTATCCTGAGGTCACCAGAACCGGCTGGATCCAGCACCATTCCTGAATCATGTTGGACTCCACTGCTACATGTCGCAGAATGATGATGACTAAATGCAGCCGGTGCCAGCCAAACATCACTTCAATCTATTATGACGGACTTCAGCGGATGAAATGATGCCAATTCCAACCTGCATCACCTCGGTCTATTTATGGACTACGATCTTGAAATGAAATGCTTAGACTAACTATTGCCAACAAAAGCCTTCATCAGCCAATTAACAAGGACAATTGCATCTATGTGAACTTCTGCAATTAATCAAGATGGACTTCAAAGACATTGGTCATTAATCTTACAGTTCAAACACAATCGATGTTTAATCACTGACCCTTAACACTTAGTTTAATAATTTTAAACCATGATTTTACCTATACATAATTCATATTTACATTACATTCATAATGTTAGCCAGAGGGGAACTGGCCCCCACAGTGAGTCTGGTTTCTCCCAAGGTTATTTTTCTCCATTAATCCACATCTTATGGAGTTTTGTGTTCCTTGCCACAGTCGCCTACAGCTTGCTCACTGGGGTTATTAATACAATTATCATTTAATTATTTTTAAACACTATTAAAAATTGTATTTTATCTAAATTACACAATGATGATTAATCGACTTTATAGACATTTCAGTTTTATCGTCTGTTAATGCTGATATTCTGTAAAGCTGCTTTGAAACGATGTGTGTTGTGAAAGGCGCTATACAAATAAAATTGACTTGACTTGACTTGGTCTGTCTCTGTGTCCCATGTGCCTCCTTGGTCTGTCTCTGTGTCCCATGTGCCTCCTTGGTCTGTCTCTGTGTCCCTTGTGCCCCTTTTGGTCTGTCTTTTCTCCCCCTCTTCTAGCCCCCCTCTCCTGGAACATTTTGTGTTTGTTGTTTTTAGGTTTCTTTAGACCGTCTGGAATCCGGTCCTTTTGAGGGGGGGCTATGTTACGATCCAGTGTTGTCCGCCCCGTGTTTTCTGTTTCACTCATCACTGTTCACATTCCATGTCATGTTTTCCTTGTTGTCCTCCCTGTGTTTCACTAGTCTATTGTCTTAAACTACAATTCCCACAATTCCGGTCCTCCCTCACTGCCTGCACTCACCATTGTTCTCACCTGTGTCTCGTTTAGTCATTATTGTGTTTGTGTACTTAAGCCTGTGTGTTTGTTCAGTCTCTGTCGATCGTTGTTTGCTCATGTTGAATGTTTACGTGTCACGTTCTTTGCCGAGGTACCCTGTTATTGCTGTCTTCTACTTTACCCTTCGTGGATGTTTTACCCAACCTGTGTTCTCCTGTGTGTCGTTTTGTATTTGAGTTAGTTTTCCCATTGTGGGCTTTTCTTTGGTTCCTGTGTTTTGTATAATTATTATTTGTTTGTTAAATAAACCGCGTTTGGATCCGCACCCCCCGTCTGCCTTCTCCTGCTTCCCACACACGCATTACAATAGTAACATAAAAATATAGCCTGATTAAGTAACTTCAATGTAGCTAGCTACTTTTTGATAGTACCTTGTCGTGTAGCTAACTATTTAAAATTTGAGTAGCTTGTAGCTTGTCAAACTACAGTTTCAAAGTAGCTTCCCCAACACTGTTGCTAGGGTAAGCCCATGTGGTTGCTAAGCAGTTGCCAGTGTGATACCAAGAAGGCCGCTTGATGTTTTGAGTCATACAAGCCAACAATGATGTCTCTACGACATTCTGATCCTGAGATACCCATTAAGCGATTTAAAATGGAAGTCAATGGGATTTGGTTGCTAGGGCACTCTAAATGGTTGCTAGGGTGTGGCTAAGTAGTTTGCATGATGATACTTGAAGACTGATTGCTCATCCAATTCAAACAAGCCAACTCTCATGTCTGTAGGACATTCTGATCAGGAGATATCCCTCTAAGCCATTTTAAACGGCAGTCAATGGGTTTTGGCTGCTAGGGTGCACTAAATGGTTGCTAGGTTGTATGCAGTTGCTAGGGTGCACTAAATGGTTACTAGGTTGTATGCAGTTGCTAGGGGGTAAGCAACTCTAGGCAACTGATATGCCAGCGCAAGGGTACTCCTGCCCGTAGAAAGCAGAGGTCTGTCCAGGGTTTGAATGTCTGGCAGCAGGTGGGGGTGATCGTCACACGGTGCGTGCCGCGGTGTCATTTCGTCTCGGGACTCGAGTCTGAAGCCAGTGCTGAAGCAGTCTCATATGCATCAACCCCAGTGGCGCGACCGCCATGGAGGATGCCATATGCCCCAGGAGCCTCTGGAAGAGTTTTAAAGGGACCGTTGCGCATGGCCTGAAACTGGCGAGGCATCTCAGCACCGACTCCGCACGCTCGTTGGTGAGGCATGCTGACATTGAGGCTGAGTCTAACTCCATCCCGAGAAAAGAGATGCTCTGAACCGGGGCTAGCTTGCTCTTTTCCCAGTTGACCTGAAGCCCCAGGCGGCTGAGGTGCCTGAGCACCTGGTCTCTGTGAGCGCATAGTAACTCTCGTGAGTGGGCTAGAATAAGCCAGTCATCGAGGTAATTGAGTATGCGAATGCAGGCTTCCCTGAGTGGGGCAAGAGCTGCCTCTGCGACTTTCGTGAAGACGTGAGGGAACAGAGACATGCCGAAGGGGAGGACTTTGTACTGATACGCCTGGCCGTCGAATGCGAACCGTAGAAAGGGTCGGTGTCAAGGCAGAATTAAGACGTGGAAGTATGCGTCCTTCAGGTCTACCGCTGTGAACCAATCTAGATGCCGGACGCAAGTTAAGATGTGTTTTTCCTTGAGCATTTTGAACGGGAGTTTGAGCAAAGCATGTTTGAAAACTCGCAAGTCCAAGATCGGTCATAAGCCACCAACTTTCTTGGGTACAATGAAGTTAAGGCTGTAGAAACCCTTCTTCAGTTTAGTTGGAGGGACAGGCTGTATCGCGTCTTTGAGTAAAAGAGTAGCGCTTTCAGCGCACAGGGATTTGGCATGTTTGCCGTGTACTGCAGTAAAGCGGATGTCCGCGAAGGGCGGCGGGGGCCTGGCAAACTGAATTGCGTAACCAAGTCAAATGGTCCGGGCCAGCCAGTATGACGGGTTGGGAAGTTAAAGCCACGCATCCAAACTCTGTGCTAGGGTTACCAAAGGGATGAGTATTTTTGACGTACCCGGCAGGGCGGAGCAGCGGGGTGGAGCAGGTAGTACGCCGTCGGGAGGCAAGGGTGAGTCCCGAGGCTCTAGTGCTGAGAAAAGACTCAAAGCACTGACCTTGCTCCGCACACCCGGCAGGGGGCGGGTTAGTGACTGAGGAGGAGGTCCGGTGTAGGCGTCCTCTGAACTCATTGGAACCGGCCAGCCGGGGGACAGTCGTGGGGCTGAAGGCGGGGTATCCGCGTCCTGGCAGAGTGCCGTAAGAGCGGCATGTCCGGTGGCACTGTAGGCTTTTGCGGTCAGTGAGGATGTTGTCCTACAGGCCTTGTAGGGGAGCACAGGGCGACCCCGCCAGGTGGTAGGTTTTACGGGACGCAGTGAGGCTGTGAGCGGCGCCCAGACCCCTGGAACCAGTCATCCAACTGCGATGGCTGTGGGGAGGATGGAGGGTTCCAATCCAGCCCCATGCTGGCGGCGGCCCGGGAAAGAATGTCGGTCATCTGAGCATCAGCCTCAGCCAGGGCATGCTGGCCCGAAGGCAGCAGCCCAGGGGAGTCGTCGCAGATGCCGCACTCTCCGATGCAGCGGCGAGCTCATCCACCTCGAGCTCCTGAGGATAGGCAAGCTGGCTGTGAGGAGAGCTGCTGTTACCTCGAGTATGGACGGGAGTCAACAAGCGTGCTGGGGGCCGGGTGGTCCGAGGGGGCATACCCGGCGGAGCTGCACATGCTGCCATCCCCAGATCGCCTCTATCACCAGCCACATCGTCCACAATCCCGTGGGAAGAAGGAGCAATGCGGGGGGCGGCTGGAGTGGCATGCTTTCGGTTGAAAGCAAGCCGTGAACGCAACGTTGCCATGGTCATGCCCTCGCAGTGAAAGCATGAGCCATCCACAAATGCAGCCTCGGTGTGATCGCTGCCCAGACACACGAGACAATGCCTGTGGCCATCTGAAGTGGAGAGCACTCTACCGCATCCAGGAACAACACAGGGGCGGAAGGGCATCTTTAAAAAGACGCGTCCTGAAAAGGACGTTCAACGCCACTGTTTATAGCTCTTTTAGTGAAATATACACTTTTATCAAGAAAATCACTTTTAAACAACACTTTTAGAGTTTTTCTGCACTGTCGAAGCGCCCAGGGGAAAACTGCACTGCCGTACAAGGAAGGAGAATAGCCGCTGTAATGCGGCGTCAATCCAACAGCATGCAGAGCATCAGAGGAATAACAGGAACAGGTGTGACTCGCAGCAGACTGCATGCACTACCATCGGCTCCTAAGAAAATTTCTGAATGAACTCAGCGTATTTCCTCGCCTTTATACCCGTATGTCCGGGGGCGGGGTATGCAAATACTGTGTGGCCTTTTTTCATAGATCAGGGGCATATTCAGCACTCAAGAGAGAACTCTAGTGTCGCTTCTTCGACACAACGTCGAAGTGAGCGACAGACAGGGAACACGAGATATTTACTCCAGTGTTGGACTTACTGCTTCAAATTAAAAACTGAGGCGATTTTTGCAAGGTGAGAACATTATTTAACATGTGTTGTCTATATTTTCAGATGAAAGTCAAAATGTTTTAGTTATGAAGCATTTATTTGTAGGAGTAATGCTAGTTATTTCTGGAAAAAATGACATGACTGTATTTGTTCAATGGACAGCCAGCTAGCCTCTATTTTTTGTATAAATTTCTGTGAAACTTGCTAAATAAACATTAGCTAGCACTTTTGTTTGCCAATGTTGTCGCTTGTGAAAAATCCACCTGAAGTAATGTGAGGCAGAGAACAGACACTGTTCAGACCTTTTTTAAGCTGTTTTTTTAAACCGTCTGAATGCCCGGATGCTTGCTTTATAATCCAACACTGTTCGTAGTGGCACAGGAAATTTAATACTGAAGAAAACACTCGAAAAAAAGCTGTAGAACAAGAGCGAAAAACACTTTGTAATTATTTTGTATTAATTTTATATGCTATGAACATAGATGTTTAATACACTGCAAATTATTAAAACCTGAAAAGACTGATTCAGTAAAATGCGCTTCCCTGCACATGCTCACACTAAACTCAACCGTCAGCTGCTAAATGCATGCGAGAGAGAGAGAGAGAGAGAGAGAGAGAGAGAGAGAGAGAGAGAGAGAGATGATTTTGACTTGCGCATATTCTGCTGTTTTAAGTGGGTATATATGAATGTGTATGTATTGTTTGTTTCAATTTCTCATCTGACTGATACTCAAAGTAACAATAACACTGTTACTCTTTATATTTTGGGAATGGCTGGCCATTCTCGCACTGGTCCCAAGTCAGCTAGAAAGTGTAAACGCTTCCTTGACTCTGTTTCTTATCCCTCGTACTCTGACATCGATTCACAGGCACCAAAAACTCTCCCATTTAAGCCTAGCCATCCATTCGGTATTGACCTAGGTAGCTTGCGCCAGGCTGTGCGGTCAACCTCCAATATGATTTGAGAAATTTACTTTTTCATGCTGTTTTTACTGAGACAACATCACCTTGCATCATTGGCGATAGAAACAATACAGCTATCCATGCAGTCCTCAACACTTTGTGCACAAAACACAAGAACAGTGACGATCAGCAGATAATTTGTTTGATCATGAATTGGTAATTTTGAATAGAAAATGTATTTCATACTGCACAAATCAAAGATTTAGCAAATGCACAACATAATTAACTATATTAAATGGTGTAAATAAATGTGCAAATAGTGACACCAAGCAAGCTCATTAATTATTCAAGCTCAGTGCATGTTGGGAACATCAGCTTTGAAAAAGTTAAGTAAAATGTACTTATTTTATTTACTAAAATTAGCAAATAATTATGACAAAATGTTCCTCTTATACATTATAAAGATCAAGAAAACCTTTATTCTCTTTATATTTCCCCTCAAAAATGTAATTTATTGTGCAGCATTAAGAGGCAATAATTGCCCACTGGATTTAATTTTAGGGGCATTTGTTATTTTTATGAGGGCATTTCTTTTTCCAAACCTATAAGTAAAATATTGAGTCATTCTTTTATTCAAATACTTAAATTTAATAAATAATTTTGGTAACACTTTACAACAAGGTTCCATTAATTAGTTAATGCATAAGACATCATGAACAATGAACAATATATTCATAAACATATTTATTACATTTAAAAAAATAAAATATAGTAAAAAAATATAAACTGAATTGTACCCTGTCTCTCCATGAAAGGGCTTACTGGACAGAGTAACTTGGACGATTTAAATTGGCTGTTAATAAGTTTGAATATTGAATATGCCATATTATTTTCTGTATGTGAATTAATAATTTAAGCCATAATTTAGCAATAGTTTAATTTATTCCATACCATAGACATCCATTTAAAATATGTTTTTATTTGCCTTTTCTTAACAAACATTATTACAATATAAAATACAATACAATATAATGCGTAAAAGAAACTGGAGCGCAGGTCATTTCCACCATTGAAATCTGTTACTCCAAAGAACCACACGGTTGCTTACTTTGTGACTTCACGGTAATTGAATATTTTAATGGACATTAATAATCACAATTACAATATCAAAGGCAATAATGATTCAATTATGGTCGACAGTTGTGATTTTTGCTAAAAATAATTTCCCTTTTACTCAGGATGTAGTTGCTGAGATATGCAGCTTTACAAACTGTCAGGGGTGGGAGCTTGTCCTAAACTGTAGCACCACCAACTGGTGGAAGGAAGTGTGTCACTTTAATAGTGTTGTCATGGCAGTGCCCCCATGGGGACCTGGGGTAGAATAGGTCCCTAGCACCCCCTTGCTGATCGTAAGAGACGACAAATGGGGCGACTTCTTTGCCGTAAGTTGCAACCCGTGTTTGGGGAGGACGAGAACCTGGTATTTGAGGAATGTGTATGCTGTGGCTGACTCAGATCCAACACAATTATTTGAATTCACATAGACAGGAGGTTGGAAGGACCTGGTCCAATCAATCGGCTAGTCAAGATATACCCGAAAGGGCTCTAGCTTAGGGTCAATTGAGTAAAAGGAATTTATTGTTCCTTTTGCTCAAGTATATCTACCCTTTATACTTGGTGCATAACTGGAGGATAACTGCAGCTCTGTGCACCCCCCTGTTGGGCTCCGAGGTGGGTGGGGATCAGGAGTGATGAAAATTAAAAAATGCAAACATGGCTAACCAAAAAAAAACAAAACGATGGATGATAGAACAAATATTGGATGACGAATCAGATTATTGGTGTATTTACTCACAAAAGAGTGAAAATTGGCAGAGATTTATGCTGCTAGAATCAAAAATAACAGACATGCCACTTATAAAATTGTCTCCTTTTGCAATACAAAAAGGCATTGCAGGCGTAGCAGGAACAGTTTAAGATGTAAAAAAGCTAAGATATGGACAAATCCTAGTAGAATGCTCCAAGAAATGCCATGCTGAAAACATATGCTGGCAAATGTACCAATAAAGGCATTTTATCACCCATCATTGAACAACAGTAAAGGAGTTATATGCACCAGAGAGTTACACTATATGGATGAGGCTGAAATAGCATCAGAATTAACTCAACAGGGTGTAACAAATGTCAAGAGGATCACAATAAAAAAAGAAGAACAGATAATTAAGACAGGCACTTATATTATTATCTTTAATAAATCCCAACCTCCGGAGAGGATCAAAATTGATATATGAGTGTACTGGTCAATATTTTTATTCCAAACCCATTGAGATGTTTGAACTGTCAAACATTTGGCCACAGTTCTGCTTTCTGCAAAAGAAAAGCAATCTGCTGCAACTGTGGAGAAGAAGGACATGAACCAGGGTGTTCAAGACCACCAAAATGTAGCAAATCACCCAGCCTCAACAAAAGAATGTCCGATTTGGATACAGGAAAAAGAAATTCAGAGAATAAAATGTGTTGAAAGGATCAGCTACGTTGAAGCACAGAAGAAGGTTGAGGAGTTTCCATCCTTTAACCTAAGGAAAACGTCTAGGTTATGTATGTAACCTCCATTCCCCTATGGAGGGAACGAGATGTTGTGTCGGAGAAGTGACACTAGGGGTCTCTCTTGAGCGCCGATATATACCTCTGTTCTATGAAAAAAGGCCAATGAGAAGTTGGCAGACGGTATTTGCATATCCTGCCCCCGGACATACGGGCATTTAAGTGGGGCGAATATGGGAGTTCGTTCAGGATTTTTCTGAGAAGCCGGAAATGGACCGGCCACAACAGTGGCTCGGCTCAGCGACGTGGCGGGGAAGACACAACGTCTCGTTCCCTCCATCGGGGAACAGAGGTTACATACGTAACCTAGATGTTCCCCTTCTGTCGCTCTCTCCACGTTGTGTCGGAGAAGCGACACTAGGGGTCCCACTTCAATCATGCCATGCGCTGAGCCGTGAATGTGAACTGCTGATACAGGAGCGGGCAGGTATTCTTACATGCAAAGGCAACCAGCTGTATCAGGCTGTACGTACCCTTCCCCAATGCCCCATTAAAGTCATCAGAATCCTTCTGGTTACCCTAGTGAGGGGAACAAGTTGATGCTTGCCAACCTGGGAACGGGCCAAGCCTTGCTGGGCCTCTTTTCTCTCTATGTTTCTCGCATAGAGGAACTACAGTCGGGGCCCTTACATGCATTAAGGGAAGGGGGTCTTACCCCGTTTCCTATTCTTTCAGGGGGAGAAGACCCTGCGGAGACCACACCTACCCTGCAGGGGAGGCAAAGAGTGGCAAATACATCACATGGATGCTTGGGTCCTATGTGGGAAAGTTGGCGTGGTGGTAGATCCAGCCTCGTGGAGGGGGGAAGGTACAGCACGGCGACCGAGGCAGCTGGAACTGCCTAAGGGAGACACGGGGGTCCGCTCGTGAGGGGACAGTACTGCGGAATTACACACAGGGGGAGTCCGAACAGGAGGCCTTAACCTGTGGAGCACCTATTCCAGTACAGGGTAGATTGAGTACCCATAGTGGCTTGGGTCAGTGAGTTCCTCTGCTGAACTGCAGACCCAAAAGGGCTAGGGAGGAATCAACCAGGGATCCGAAGATGGGGTCTCCTGGGAACAAAGGCGCACTATTTTGCCTTGGCTGAGGGAAAGGGCGCTAGGTGCAAGCGATTCACCCGGCCGGATCGTCAGCGTGTCACCGAGTTCTACGGGCTCGGACCTGAGAGAACACGGGATGATACTGACTCAATTCGGAGATTGTAGAATCTTGCGAAAGTGTTAGGTGTTGCCCACCCTGCTGCTCTGCAGATGTCTGCTAGGCAGGTGCCCTTGGCCAGTGCCCATGAGGACGCAACACTCCTGGTTGAGTGAGTTCGGACCCGCAAGGGGGGGGTCACGGCCTGGGTGTGATAAGCCAGTGAAACGGCGTCGACAACCCAGTGGGTGAGCCTCTGTTTGGAGACAGCGTCCCTTTCTGCTGTCCCCCGAAGCAGACAAAGAGCTGCTCAGAACATCTAGAGCTCTGCGTGCGGTCCAGATAGATACGCAAAGGACGTACCGGACACAGCAACGAAAGGGCTGGGTCTGCCTCCTCCAGGGGCAGCGCTTGCAGGTTCACTACCTGATCTCTGAAGGGTGTGGTAGGAACCTTGGGCATGTGTCTACCGGACCGAACTCCAGGCAAGTGTCGCTGACAGAGAAGGCTTGCAGGTCCCCGACCCTCTTGATGGAGGCGAGTGCGATCAGCAGGGCTGTTTTGAGAGGTAGACCGGCTAGATCTTCCACATCCCATCCAAGGGCCAGGCGTGGAGGTTCCAGAGGTCTGAGTGCGCGTCCCAGAGCGTGCCCCATCCCTGAGAAAGAAGGTCCTTCCTCAGGGGGATTTGCCAGGGAGGGGCTGTCGCGAGAAATGTGGGGAATGTCACTGGGGAGAGAGCCTCTTGCGCAGCCCCGAGAGAGCCTCTGTCCGGGCATACCAGAGCGGGCAGTGGGAGGGTTCTTGGGAGGCAAACAGGTCTACCTGGGCCTTGTCGAACCGGTCCCAGATCAGCTGGACCGACTGGGGGTGGAGCTTCCACTCCCCACTGGGCGAGCGTTGTCGTGACAGCGCGTCCGCTATCACATTGAGGTTGCCGGGGATGTGAGTGGCGCGCAGTGACTTCGAGTCGCTGCTGACTCCAAAGGAGGAGACGACGGGCGAGCTGTGACATGTGGTGGGAGCGTACTCTGCCATGGCAATTTATGTAGGCTACCACTGTGGTGCTGTCTGCCCTGACTAGGACATGTTTGTCTCTAATTAATGGGAGAAACTTCCTCAGGGCAAAGAAAACAGCCAGCAGCTCTAGGCAGTTGATGTGCCAACGCAGTGGGGCCCGGTTCCAATGGCCTGCGGCTGCGTGCCCATTGCCCACGATGCCCCGACCCAGTTTGGAGGTGTCAGTTGTGACCAGGATGCATCGGGACACCTGCTGCAAGGGTACCCCTGCCCGTAGAAAGCAGAGGTCTGTCCAGGGTTTGAAGGTTTTGCGGCAGGCGGTGGTGATTCTCACACATTGCGTGCCGCAGCGCCATGCTCGTCTCGGGACTCGAGTCTGAAGCCAGTGCTGAGGTGGTCTCATATGCATCAACCCCAGTGACGGGTTGGGCAGTGAAAGCCATGCCTCTAAACTCCGTGCTAGGGGCACCAAGGGGACGAGTATTTTGGACATACCCGGCGGGGTTTCGCAGCGGGGCGGAACAGGTAATACGCCGTTGGGAGGCAGTGAAGCGTCCCGAGGCTCTGGTGCTGAGAACGGTTCATGACTGAGGAGGAGGTCTGATGTTGGCGTCCTCTGGACTCGTCTGAACCGGCCGGCCGGGGAACAGTCGTGGGCTGAGGGCGGGGGTACCACGTTCAGGAAGCCGGGACTGTTGAGATCTGGAAGCAAAGTGCCGTGAGAACGGCATTTGCGGGCCAGGTGACCCAGAGACAAAAGGAAATAGCTCAATTATTGAGAATGTAATGAATTTAACAAAAGATTCTCCTCCCGGCCCTCCACCGGGGCTCCGGAGCTACCATCTCGGTCTCTGGGTCGGCCATCTGAGGAGCACCTGGGAGCCTTCCGGGTCCTCGAGCGGGTCCGTGAGATGAGGGGCGTACAACTTCGGCGGGGGGCTCGACGCTGGGGCTGAGAGCTGGGCCCACTCTCTTTTGTTAGTTGAGGCGGAGCACCACTTTCTTTCTTTCTTGAAAGCCGCAGGAGGACGCCCTTGGCGAGCAGACAAGGCATGGCCCCTGGCGGCAGGTTTGCGGCAGGGCAAGATGTGTGAAATAGCCTCCGTCTGTTTCTTCACCACTGAGGACTGCTTGGCGGAGTCGTCAAGTGGTGTTGCCAAATGGACGGAGCTGGGAGACGGGGGCATTTTGAGAAAGCGTGCTTTGTCTGCCTCCTGTACTGCGACCAGGTCCTGTCCATGCGTTGCGTTTCTGGACCACGGGGGGTGGCAATCGCCTGTTCGAGTGCAGTTCCTGCGGCACGTCAAAAACAGGACTACCCAAGGCAATGCAGGCAAGCGTGCCAGGGAGGCAGGAGGTTTCGAGGGCATTTACCCAGCGAAAGCGTCCCGTTATTCTCCCCAGATCGTCTTTCATGGGTGGCTGAAGTAGCTTCCTCTCACTACAAGAGAAAGCAGAGATCACAACGCTGCGCGGTTATGTTCTCACACTGAAAACATAACCCATTGGAGAGAATGCTCATCCCGAGCTCGGACGGAAACAAGCAAGCATGCCGGGAAGGCGGGGGGTTTTGAGGGGGTTCACCCGGCGAAACGGAGCTGTCATTGTCCCAGATCGTCTTCATCACCCGCGGCGCCTGCCTCAATCCCATAGGAAGGAGGCGAGGTGGGGGGGGGGCGGCTGAAGTGGCTTTCTCTCACTACAAGAAAAAGCCGCGACCGCAATGCTGTCATGGCTATGTTCTCATACTGAAAACATAGAGCATTCATAAAAACGCTGCCTGCGTGTGATCACAACCCAGGTACGCGAGGCAGTTTTTATGACCGTCAGAGGTGGGGAGAAATCAACCGCATCCAGAAACTACACGGGGCGGAAAAATCTTCTTTAAAAAGATGCGTCCTGAGAAGGACGTTCAACGCCGCTGTGTTTTGCTCTTTTTAGAGCAAAATTACTCTTTTAGAATAACTCTTTCGAGTTGTCTGCGCTGTCGAAGCGCCCAGGGAAAACAAATGCACAGCTGTGCAAGGAAGTAGAAAGCCGCTGTTATGCGCCGTCAGATCCAACAGCATGCAGAGCATCAGAGGATTAAACACGAACTGGTGTGTGACTCGCAGCAGACAGCATGCATGACCATCGGCTCCGAAGAAATTTTCTGAATGAACTCCCGTATTCACCCCGCTTAAATACCCGTATGTCCGGGGCGGGATATGCATATACCGTCTGCCAACTTCTCATTGGCCTTTTTTCATAGAACAGAGGTATATATCAGCGCTCAAGAGAGACCCCTAGTGTCGCTTCTCCGACACAACGTGGAGAGAGCGACAGAAGGGGAACATATGCTTCTGTGGTGAAAGCAACCATGAGCACCACTGATTTCCAGACTGATTGCCCTGGGTGAACAAAATGTCAGCAACAGAACTTTCGACCCAATCAAAAATTAGAATCAAGGAACACAAAGTCAAATAATGACAAATCAAACCCAAGCAAAAGAAGACGAAAGATCATCAAATGAGAACAACCAGTCCTCGAGAGACACGTCACAACAAAATACAAAAACTCAGTCAACAAAATCAATCAAGAAAGAAAAACACAAAAAACTGAATGTTTCAAGAATAACGATTTTGAAATGACAGAGACCACAAATTCCCAAAGTCGAAGCTTGTCTCCAAAATTCAAAGGTAAAGGGCAGATACCTGTTTTACCTACTTGAAAATGAGGAATCATATAATTCAGCGGAACTGTCGAGGATTTAAGGCAAAATTTTCAGAGCTGCAGCAATTGGCAGCTATTTTTAATCCCATTGCCTTCTGCCTCCAGGAAACCCATCTGACAATAGATAGACAACTGACATTGAAAAAGTATAATATCTATAACACTTTTGGCAAAAATATACAACATCCATCTGGTGGATCAGCTATATTAATAAGACATGATATAATCCACAGCCACATACCAGTAAATACACACCTGCAAGTGGTAGCCATTCGTCTAACTCTTCATAAAGCCTGATACCTCAGTGACAACACAAGAACTAAACAAAATGGTAGAACAGTTACCATCACCATACATATTGATGGGTGACTTTAATAGCCACAGCACATTATGGGGAGGTAAACATACAAATACCAAAGGCAGAAGAATAGAGGAGTTCATGTACAATAATGATTTGTGCTTATTAAATGATGGTTCAAGCACATATTTGCATCCAGGATATGGAACATACTCCGCTATTGATTTAACTTTGTGTGAACTTGAAATAATAATAGATTTTTCATGGCAAGTATGGAATGATCTTTGTGGAAGTGATCATTACCCACTGATTATAACATCTACTGAAGAAGATATTAAACAAGACACCTCTAGATGGCAATTGAAAAAAGCTAATTGGTATAATTTCCAAAAACTTTGTCATGAAAAGTTCAACATAGACTGGCAAGAATATCAAGATCCGATAAAGAAATTTACCAACATACTGATTGAAATCGCAGAAAAAACTGTGCCAAAAACATCAACAAAGTCATGCTGTTGGAGAAACCGTCTAGGTTACGTATGTAACCTCCATTCCCTGATGGAGGGAACGAGACGTTGTGTAGAAGAAGCGACACTAGTGGACACTAGGGGTCTCTCTTGAGTGCCGAATATGCCTATAATCTATGAAAAAAGGCCAATGAGAAGTTGGCAGACAGTATTTGCATACCCAGCCCCCGGACATACGGGTATAAAAGTGGGGAAATACGTCCAGTTCATTCAGGATTTTTATGAGGAGCCGGAAATGGTCCGGCCACTACAGTGGCTCGGCTCAGCCACGTGGCTGGGAGGACACAATGACTCGTTCCCTCCATCAGGGAACGGAGGTTACATACGTAACCTAGTCGTTCCCCGTCTGTCGCTCACTAGGACGTTGTGTTGAAGAAGCGACACTAGGGGTCAAATTTAATTCACGCCATGCGCTGAGCCATGTAAGTGTTCTGCTGACACAGGAGCGGGCTCGGACCTGAGAAAACACGAGACGAAACTGAATCAACCCAGAGATTCTAGAATCTCGCAAAGGTATTAGGTGTTGTCCAACCCACAGCTCTACATATATCTGCTAGGGAGGTGCCCCTGGCCAGTGCCCAAGAGGATGCAACACTCCTTGTTGAGTGAGCTTGGATGGGGGGGTAACGGCCTGGGTGTGATAGGCCAATGAGATGGTTTCCACGACCCAGTGGGAAAGCCTCTGTTTCAAGAGAGTGTTCCCTTTCTGCTGTTCGCCAAAGCAGACAAAGAGCTGCTCAGAACATCTAAAGCTCTGCGTGCGGTCCAAATAGGTACTGGGTCTGCCTCCTCCCAGGGCAGCACTTGCAGGTTCACTACCTGGTCTCTAAAGGGCATGGTAGGAACCTTGGGCACGTAGCAAGGTCGTGGTCTTAGGATCACATATGTGTCTGCCAGACCAAACTCCAGGCAAGTGTCGCTAACAGAGATAACTCTTGCAGGTCCCCGACCCTCTTGATGGAGGCAAGCGTGATCAGCAGGGCGTTCTTGAGAGAGAGGGCCCTGAGTCCAACTGATTGTAGCGGTTTGAAGGGAGATCTCTGGAGGCCCGTGAGGACCACTGAGAGATCCCAGGAGTGGAACAGGCTTGGTCGGGAAGGATTCAACCTCTGGGTGCCTCTTAGGAACCTGATGATTAAGTCGTGCTTACCCAAAGACTTGCCGTTATGGTATATAACCTTGAAAAACAGGTGTATTTCTTCAAAAACAAAATGTGTATTTCTTCAAAAACAAAAAGTGTTTCTGTTAATCAATAGTATTCTGATGTGAGTCCTTGGTGTGTTTCCTTTGTGCTGGCACGTATCTTTTCAAAGATACTTTTAACCCTTTGCCGGTCCGATGTCTCGCCCACGACCCACGGTGTGTTTCAGAGGTTTACGTTTTTGAAAGATAAAACTCCAAAAAAAAAAAAAGTAAACATAATACATATATTTGGAAAGCTGAGATACTCGCGATTCGAACGATGTAAACCTTTTTAAGATACAATCAACACAGCGGGTACAATCTGTCTCTTTGTCAGACCACCAACAGCCATATAAACAAACCCAAACTGGAAGAAACTCACCCATGAAGCCTCCTGTTAGTCCACTGATCCTTTACATTCCAACAAAAATGGTTTGGTTACACTGTAAAGGGTCCATACAATCCAATTCAATGAAGTAATTAGTCCATAACACATTTATATATCAATAAACATCCACGGAATATAGTAGTAGCATTTCGCGTTAGCCAACAGCGCTATCACAAATTCGACACATTCTATGATCTAGTTTCATTTGAAAAGTAAACATTGAAGAAAATGTGATATCAAAATGGCCGCTGAACCCTGAACTTTTGATAGACAGGTCATTTGAGCCAATCGGTCCATGACACAGGTGTCACCTGGTATCAATAGCCAAGGAGCGCAATGATGAAGAATGGTACCTCCCTCTCTTTGAGTGACAGTAAATCGACCCAGTTGCTATATTGAATGGAAATGACAGTCTTTTCTGATAGCCAATGAATTTCTGTAAAGATTGATATGCAGATTTAGTGGGTTGATTCCTCAGGTCATGCGTGAAGTTCATGCGCAATGTACCATAGTGGTTCATGTGCCCGTGCGTAAACAGCATTGTACGAGTTGACGAGAGAAAGTAGCTAACAGGTGTAAAATGGCAAAGAGGACTAGTAAAACACACTTTTTACTCGAAGAAGTGATTGAACAATGTACTCGCCGTGACAGTGACGAGTCGGAGGATGACATTTCTGACGAAGAGAGCGATGTTTCATCCATTGTAGCAGAGGATATATTTTTGGATGGTGGCGACGTCACTCTCGACAAGTAAGTTTTATTATATTATACAACATATTTGACTGTATATACTGAGGTATGTGTTTGTTTTGAGGTGTATTTGTCAGCTTATGTCATGTGTTTGGTGTTTTATGTCGAGTGTATGTGTGTGTGTTTTTTACGTGTAACGTTACCTGCTAACTTCTTTCGTGTGCGCTTGTGCAGGATTGTTTGTTTATATGGGCTCAAGCACAGGTGTGTGTGTGTGTGTGTGTGTGTGTGTGTGTGTGTGTGTGTGTGTGTGTGTGTGTATATGTGTGTGTGTGTGTGTGTGTGTGTGTGTGTGTGTGTTTGTGCGCTCATGAACCGTATAACCTGATTGTTTGTGTGCATGTTGTTCTGTTTATATGCTTGTGAATACAGAAACAATGTAAATGTTTTGTAAATTATTTATTTCTTTGTTGTTGTTGTTTTATATCACAGACCATCATCTGAAAATGAATCGGATGAAGTCTGGGAGCCTGTCAGAAAAAAACAGCATACTGAGGGACAGAATGACAGCACCTCATCAGGAGAGGAGCCCCATCCTTCACCTTCCCAGAGAGGTTGCAAATAGCCTCTGAAAAATGTTAGGTGGAATCTGTTTTAGAGCACGCATAGTTTTGTTTGAGTACCAGATGTGCCCCTGGAAGACATATTTTCTTGGATTCTGAAAAAAAGAATAATTTGTAAATAGTTTGAAATACATATACATACATGTGTGTGTATATATATATATATATATATATATATATATATATATATATATATATATATATTTTATTTTTTATTTTTTATTTTATTATTGATTTTATTTATATATATATATATATATATATATATATATATATATATATATATATATATATATATATATATATATAGTGTGAATTCAAATATTAAAGTGTTTTAATACCATAGCACTTGTTTTGTCTCTTTTGTAGAAAGTTTGGTTTCAGGAATTGAAAAAAAAAAAACACTATAATGTGTTTATGCTTCAGTTACTTTGTGTCAGCAATTATTGACAGTGAATCTGGATAAGGAATATAATCGCCCTAAGTGTAACCTTTCATTAGAGCCCAAAATTATGACTGTAGAGTAAAGCATTCAAGAATGGCAGCATTTTATGTGTCTATGGTCACAAAGGGTCATTTGGAGTCTCCAAGTGGCCTTTTTTGAGAAGCGCCTAGACATACGCTTAGATAAACATGTGTAAAACATTCATTTTCTAAGGTATTGTTATAAAATTTTAAACTGTGTTTGGTAAGGCTTCATGCTGTGATCCCATTGTGTTTTCCAGCTAATAGCTCCCAGCTGTAGTTATCTACAGGCATCTGTTTACAAAAAAAAATGTAGGCGGAATTTTTTTGGTCCTTTTTCAGTGTGTTCAAAGTTATATTATTCAATACCAGTAAGACTTACAGTGATTCTGACTGTTTAGGAGTGTCACTTTTCAAAAGAGACCAAAAGCATGCATATACTCCAAATGGTTCAAGAACAGCATGCAATTTAATTTGGGTAGGCCTTTTTTAGGCGTTTTAGGCAAAACAGGTTTTAATCAGTCATGAATGGTGTCTTGTTCTAATAAGCTGAATGTATGATATCTTTGCAGGTGGTGTTTTCTTTCAAATAATAATGTGTCTGAGCAAACAAGGCCGCCTCATTGTGGGAATGTGCTGAAAATGTAGGACAAAGATAAAAAGTATTTGATGGGGTCATGGCTGTTTACGCAGATGTTTCTAGGAGTTGATGTACTCTGTCCATGAACTGTAACATGAGGTCAAGATATGAGAGGCTACCAAAGATGTATGTTTCTAGATGGGCGAGGGAAAGAAACAAGGCAGTGACCTCGTTAGTCAGAGATGGTGGGTAACAAGATAACAAAAAGGTACATAACTGAGAACTTAGAAAAATGAGTCAGAACGGACAGCTGGCCGGTCTCATGTTTGTTGGTGTTCAATAAACTACAACTTTGGCATCTGGAACTCAAGACTCCGAGAGTTTTCTTACTCATGACTTACCGTCATTATCCACATTATCCCCACCATCACACCGTCTCGGGACTCGAGTCTGAAGCCAGTGCTGAAGTGGTCTCATATGCATCAACCCCAGGGGCGCAACACAGGCTGTGAGTGGCGCACATGCCCACGGAACCAATCAAGTAGCCGTGAGGGGGGGTGGGGTTTTCGCGCCCTCGCGCTCGCGTTCCCCGGAAAGCATAGCGGACCTCTGTGCGTCAGGCTCAGACTAGGTGCGCAGACCCGAAGGTGGTGGCCCAGACGAGTCATCAGCATCATGATGCGGCTGAAGTGGCTTTCTCTCATGACAAAAGAAAGCTGTGACCGCAGTGCTGCCACTGCTATGTTCTCGCACTGAGAACATAGACCATTCTTAAAATGCTGCCTGCGTGTAATCGCAGCCCAGGCACGCAAGGCAGCTTTTATGACCATCAGAGGTGGGGAGAAATCAACCGCATCCAGAAACTACACAGAGGCAGAAACACGTCTTTAAAAAGACACGTCCTGAAAAGGACGTTCAATGCCAGCTGTGTATTTGCTCTTTTAGAGAAAATAACTCTTTTAACTGCACTGTCAAAGCACCCAGGGGCAAACTGCACTGCCGTGCAGAAGAGAAAGCCACTGTAGTGTGCCGTAGATCCAACAGCAGGCAGCTTCAGAGGAACAGGAACGGGTGTGTAACTCACAGCTTAATGCATACACGACCATCGGCTCCGAAGAAAATTTCTGAATGAACTCGACGTATTTCCCCTCTTTTATACCCGTATTTCTGGGGCGGGGTATGCAAATAACCTTTTTTTCATAGATCAGAGGCATATTTGGCACTCAAGAAAGACCCCTAGTGTCCACTAGTGTCACTTCTTCGACACAACGTCGAAGTGAGCAACAGACGGGGAACCATGGTTCAATGAAGACTGTCAAAAGGCTATTGCTGATCGGAAGAAGGCAGAAAGAACCTTTAATAAACATCCAACAACAGAAAACCTCATCAGATTGAAAATTTATAGAGCACAATCACGAAGAATTATTAATGAAACAAAGAGGCAGATTTGGAATAAATATGTATCAAGTTTAACGTCACAGACACCAACAAAGAAAGTATGGGATATGATACGAAAGATGAAAAATAAGGAAGGAGGACTACAAATACAACATATAAAAAATCAGGATACTTTATTAACATCGAAACAGGATATTGCTAATAAACTTCGAGACATTCGAGAGAAATTCATCAATAGAAACGTTTGGTTACGTATGTAACCTCCGTTCCCCGAGGGAGGGAATGACACGTTGTGTCGGAGAAGCGACACTAGGGGTCTCTCTTGAGCGCCGATATTCACCTCTGACCTATTGAAAAGGGCCAATGAGAGTTGGCAGTCAGTATTTGCATACCCCGCCCCCGCATACGGGTATTTAAGCGGGGCGAATAAGGGAGTTCATTCAGGATTTTTCTGAGGAACCGGAAATGGTCCGGCCACAACAGTGGCTCGGTTCAGCGACATGGCGGAGGAAAGACACAACGTGTCGTTCCCTCCCTCGGGGAACGGAGGTTACATACGTAACCAAATGTTCCCCTTCTGTCGCTCTCTCCACGTTGTGTCGGAGAAGCGACACTAGGGGACCCATTCCAATCTTGCCATGTGCTGAACCGTGTACGTGAACTGCCGATACAGAGGCGGGCAGGGATTCATCCAGTGCCGCGCATCGTCTGTACCTGGCTGCACGTACCCTTCTCCAATGCCCCATACGAACATCGGGATCCTTCTAGTTACCCTGAGAGGGGAACAAGGCGATGTTTGCCAACATGGGAACGGGCCAGCCTGGCTGGGCCTCTTTTCTCTCTATGTTTCTCGCATAGAGCAATCACGGCTGGGGCCCTTACACGCATATAGGGAAGGGGGTCTTACCCAGACCCTGCGGAGACCACACCTGCCCTTTTTCTTGGGGAGGAAATGTGGTAGACATGTCACACGGCCGTCTTAGGGCTCGTGTGGAAAGTATGGTGCGGTGGTAGATCCAGCCTCAAAAGGGGGGAGTTGCTACAGCACGGCGACTGGGGCATCTGTAACTGCCTAAGGGAGACAGGGGGGTCCGCTCGTAAGGGGACAGAACCGTTGAAATACACACAGGGGGAGTCCGAGCAGGAGGCCTTACCTGCGGAGCACCTATACCAGTACAGGGTAGCCATCAGAGTACCCGCAGTGGCTTGGGTCGGCGAGTTCCTCCGCTGAATCGCGGACCCGGAGGGCTGGGGAGGAATCGACCAGGGTCCCGACTCGGAGTGGGGCGCCCTGGGAAAAAAGGCGCACTACTTAACCTTGACGTCAAGAAAAGGGCGCTGGGTGCAAGTGATCCACCCGGCCGGTCAGTCTACGTGTTACCGAGTTCTACGGGCTCGGACCTGACAAAACACAAGACGCAACCGACTCAACGCGGAGGTTGTAAAACCTCGCGAAGGTGTTGGGTGTTGGGTGTTGCCCAACCCGCGGCACTACAGATGTCTGCTAGGGAGGTGCCCTTGGCCAGTGCCCACGAGGACGCAACACCCCTTGTTGAGTGAGCTCGGACCCGCAAGGGTAGGGGCACGGCCTGGGTGTGATAAGCCAGTGTGATGGCGTCAACAACCCAGTGGGCGAGCCTCTGTTTGGAGATGGCATTCCCTTTCTGCCGTCCCCCAAAGCAGACAAAGAGCTGCTCAGAGCGTCTGGTGCTCTGTGTGCGGTCCAGGTAAATGCGCAGGGTGCGCACTGGACATAGCAATGAAAGGGCTGGGTCTGCCTCCTCCCGGGGCAGCGCTTGCAGGTTCACTACCTGATCTCGGAATGGTGTGGTAGGAACCTTGGGCACATAGCCCGGTCGCGGTCTTAGGATCACAGAAGCATCGTCCGGACCGAACTCCAGGCAAGTGTCGCTGACAGAGAACGCTTGCAGGTCCCCGACCCTCTTGATAGAGGCGAGCGCGATCAGCAGGGCCGTCTTAAGAGAGAGGACCCTGAGTCCAGTTGATTCAAGCGGCTCGAAGGGGGGTCTCTGGAGTCCTGCCAAGACTACCGAGAGATCCCAGGAGGGAACTAGGCCTGGCCGGGAGGGATTCAACCTCCGGGCGCCTCTCAGGAACCTGAGGATCAGGTTGTGCTTACCCAAAGACTTGCCATCTACAGGATCGTGGTAGGCGGCAATGGCGGCAACATACACCTTGAGGGTGGACTGAGACAGCCTCCTGTCCAGCCTCTCCTGTAGGAACAGACGTGGAGGTTCCAGAGGTCTGGGCGCGGGTGCCAGAGCGTGCCCCGTCCCTGAGAGAGGAGGTCCTTTCTCAGGGGAATTCGCCAGGGAGGAGCTGTCGCGAGAAGCCTGAGTTCCGAGAACCAAGTCCGAGTGGGCCAGTAGGGGGCTAGCGTGACTTGCTCCTCGTCCTCCCTGACCTTGCACAGCACCGGTGCAAGAAGGCTCACTGGGGGAAATGCGTACTTGCGCAGCCCCGAGGGCCAGCTGTGTGCCAGCGCGTCTGTCCCGAGGGGAGCCTGTTAGGGCGTACCAGAGCGGGCAGTGGGAGGTTTCCTGGGAGGTGAACAGGTCTACCTGGGCCTTGCCAAACCGTTCCCAAATCAGCTGGACCGACTGGGGGTGAAGCCTCCACTTCCCGCCAGGCAGGTGTTGTCGTGATAGCGCATCCGCTACGACGTTGAGCTTGCCAGGGATGTGACTTGAGTCGCTGCTGGCTCCATAGGAGGAGACGGCGGGCGAGTTGTGACATGTGGCGGGAGCGTACGCCGCCTTGGCGATTTATGTCCGCCACCACCGTGGTGCTGTCCGATCTCACGAGGACGTGTTTGTCCCAAACTAACGGGAGGAACTTCCTGAGAGAAAGAAGGACGGTCAGCAACTCCAGGCAGTTGATGTGCCACGCAGCGGGGCCCCTTTCCAACGGCCTGCTGCTGCGTGCCCGCTGCACACGGCACCCCACCCGGACCGGGAGGCGTCTGTTGTGACCAGAACGCGTCGGGACATCTGTTGCAGGGGCACTCCTGCCCGTAAAAAGCAGAGGTCTGTCCAGGGTCGGAGTGTTTTGAGGATTGGTCGTAAGCCGCCGCCTTTCTTGGGTACAATGAAGTAAGGGCTGTAGAAACCCTTCCTCATTTCGGTTGGAGGGACGGGATCTACCGCGCCCTTGGCTAAGAGGGTCGCGATTTCCGTGTGCAGGGAACTGGCATGGTTGCCATGTACTATGGAAAAGCGGACGCCCCTGAAGTGGGGCGGGAGCCGGGCAAACTGAATTGCGTAACCGAGTCGAATGGTCCAGTGCAGCCAGCGTGATGCGTTGGGAAGCGAAAGCCACGCTTCCCAGCTCTGCGCTAGGGGCACCAAAGGGACGAGTATTTTGGACGTACCCGGTGGGGCCTCGCAGCGGGGCAGAACAGGTAATGCAGCGTCGGGCGGCTTCGTTGCGGCCTGAGGCTGAGGTGCTGGGAATAGACTCAAAGCACTTACCTTGGTCTGCGCACCCGGCAGGGGGCGGGTTCGTGACTGAGGAGGAGGTCTGATGCTGGCGTCCTCTGGACTCATCTGAACCGGCCGGCCGGGGGACAGTCGTGGGCAGGCGGAAGGCAGGATCGCCGCGTCCGGTGTACCGGGGCTGTCGTAATCTGAAAGCAGATTGCCGTGAGAACGGCATTTGCGGGCCAGGTGACCCAGAGGCAAAGGAAATAGCTCTTATTGAGAATGTAGGTACCACAGCCCCCGTCAGGGGGTGTGGCAAATGAAAAACAAAGGATTCTCCTCCCAGCCCTCCACCGGGGACGGAGCGGTCTTACCACCTCCGGAGCTAACGTCTTCGGCTCTGGGTCGGCTGTCTCGGGAACGCTTGGGAGCCTTCCGGGTCCTAGAGGGGGTTCGTGAGACAGGGGCGTCTGCCGCCTGCGGGGTGCTCGGCGCTGGAGCTGAGAGCTGGGCCCGGGTTGAGGCGGAGCAGGAGCTGGTTTCTTCGCAGGGGGACGCCCTCGGCGGGCAGACGGGCAGGGCCCGTAGCGCCAGGTCTCGCGGCGGGGCATGATGCTTGAGAGATGGCCTCCGTCTGCTTCTTCACCGCGGAGAACTGTTGGGCGAAGTCCTCGACGGTGTCGCCGAAAAGGCCAGTCTGAGAGACAGGTGCGTCCAGGAGGCGGTTCTTGTCGGCCTCACGCATCTCGACCAGACTGAGCCAAAGATGGCGTTCCTGGACCACTAGGGTGGCCATCGCCTGTCCGAGTGCCTGCGCTGTGGCCTTCGTTGCTCTCAGGGCGAGGTCGGTCGCTGAGCGCAGTTCCTGCAGCACATCAGGATCAGGTCCACCCCCGTGCATGTTTCTGAGTGCTTTGGCCTGGTGGACTTGCAGGAGGGCCATCGCATGCAGGGTGGAGGCAGCGCGTCCAGCCGCACTGTAGGCCGTCACGTTGAGCGAGGATGTTGTCCTACAGGGCTTGGATGGGAGTACGGGGCGGCCACGCCAGGAGGGCTACCAGGGCATAGATGGTACGCAACTGCCCTATCGACCTGGGGAATCAGGGCCGTGAGACAGCCGGGCCGTGAGGCGAGCCGCTATCGCCGAGAGCATGGACGGGGACCAGCGAGCGTGTCGGGGAACGGAAGGTTCGCGGGGGGCTACCCGGCGAAACCGCACCCGCTGCCGCCCCCAAATCGCCCCCAGCGGCAACCGCATCATCCTCAATCCCGTGGGAAGAAGGAGCAATGCGGGGTGCAGCTGGGGTGGCTTGCATTCTGTTTTCTGTTGAAAGCAAGCCGCGACCGCAACGTGGTCATGGTCATGTTCTCGCAGTGAGAACATGAACCATCCACAGACGCCGTCTCGGTGTGATCGCGGCCCAAACACACGAGACAGCGCCTGTGGCCGTCTGAAGCGGAGAGCACTCTACCGCATCCAGGAACAACACAGGGGCGGAAGGGCATCTTGAAAAAGACGCATTCTGAAAAGAACGTTCAACGCCACTGTGTTTTGCTCTTTTAGAGAAATTACTCTTTTAATAGGAATTTACTCTTAATAAACAGTGTGTGTGTTTCTGTGCTGTCGAAGCGCTCAGGGGCAACAATGCACGCCGTGCAATGTAAAGGAGAAAGCCGCTGTTGTGCGCCGTCAAGATCCAACAGCATGCAGATCGTCAGAGGAAACAGGAACGTTTTAATGTGGTGTGTAACTCGCAGCAAACTGCAGACAGACCATCGGCTCCGAAGAAATTTTCTGACTAAACTTCCGTATTTGCCCCGCTTATATACCCGTATCGCGGGGCGGGTATGCAAATACTGACTGCCAACTCTCATTGGCCCTTTTCAATAGGTCAGAGGTGAATATCGGTGCTCAAGAGAGACCCCTAGTGTTGCTTCTCCGACACAACGTGGAGAGAGCAACAGAAGGGGAAACGGTCTTCACAGGTTTATGGAAATACAAATAGAACAGGAAAAACTTAATTTCTCTTTGGATAACACCGAACTGTATAATCAGCCTTTTACAATGGAAGAACTTCTGAAAGCTATTAAAAACTCCAACGACACTGCAGTTGGACCTGATACAATTCACTATCGGTTCCTGAAACATCTACCCCAAAATATACTATTGATCCTACTGAACGTACTCAATAGCATTTGGAAATCAGGAAAAATACCAGCTATCTGGAAAGAAGCAAACATTATACCAGTACCTAAACCAGGAAAAGACCATACTGACCCAAACAATTATCGGCCAATAGCCTTAACCAGCTGTCTATGCAAAACCATGGAACAAATGATCAATGATCGGCTGGTGTGGATTTTGGAAAAAGACCAAAAGATCATTAAATATCAATGCGGATTTAGACGAGGGAGAAGTACTCTTGGTCACCTTATAAGATTAGAGTCTTTTGTATGAGATGGTTTAATTATAAAAGAACATGTTGTAACAGTGTTTTTTAATTTAGAAAAAGCTTATGATAGTACGTGGAGTTATGACATTGTAAAAGATTTGTTCAATATGGGTTTCAGGGGATGTCTACCCATTTTTATTTCCAATTTTTTATCTAATAGAGTTTTTTGTGTTCAAGTAAGAAACATGCTATCTGAATTGCATGTAAAAGAATCAGGAGTGCCCAAGGAAGTATACTTTCAGTAACTATTTTTAGCATTAAAATTAACGGGATTGTAAGTGTTATGGGGCCAAATGTATTCCGTAGCCTGTATATAGATGATGTGTGCATTTGTTATAAATGCAAAACCATGAACGTAATTGAGAGACAACTACAAATATGCATAAATAAAATGTATGACTGGTCTGTACAAAATGGATTTAAATGTTCTAAATCAAAAACTGTGTGTATGCATTTTTGTATTTTGCGATCTATGCACCTCGAGCCAGAACTCTTTTTGGAAAGGGAACCTATAAAAGTCATAAAGGAGACAAAATTCTTAGGACTTACTTTTGATAATAAACTATCCTTCATCCCTCATATCAAAATGCTGCAGAATAGATGCTTCAAAGCAATGGATATTATAAAAGTGTTGGCAAGGATCAAATGGGGTGCAGACTGTGAAGTACTCTTGAGACTATAGAGGACACTTGTTCAATCAAAAATGGACTATGGGAGCGCAGTTTATGGATCTGCCAGGAAGTCATATATTAAAACGTTACACGGTACATCATACAGGATTGACACTTGTACTAGGAGAATTTAGGACCTCTCCAATCCAAAGCTTGTATACGGAAGCAAGAGAACCATGACTAAGTAACAGAAGGCTGAAATTGTCCCTTAACTATGCAGTTAAACTAAAAGCTAATGAAAGTAACCCTGCATATCTTTCAGTCTTTCATCCTCAACATTCACACCTGTATGAAGCCAGACCCAGGTACATCAGTCCTTTTGGAATTCGCATAAAACCACACTTGGCGAACATGGACATTAATCTGGATATCCTAACATTGACACATCTGTGCCCTATACCGCCTTGGGATATTAAAAAAAACAACAATCATAATGAACCTGGCTCAGAATACTAAAAAGATAAATCATCCAAACGTCTACCAGGAGAAATTCATTGACATAAGATGTAGCTTACCATTTCATGTACCAGTGTACACATATTGATCAAAGTCAGACAATCATGTATCTGCAGCAGTAGTGATTTGTCCAAAACATTTTGGCAAGTGTATTCCTGGACAAAGTTCAATTTTCACAGCAGAAGCTTGTGCATTATTACTAGCTTTAGAACAAATAGAAAAGGAACAGCAACGTCACTTTCTAATTGTACAGATTCTAAATCCTGCCTGCTAGCACTCGAAGCTCTGAAAACAGAACACCCTACAATTATTAAAATAATAGCAAAAGTCAACTCTTTAAAAAAACAAGATTTTAATATTGTCTGTTGTTGGATACCAGGCCATATGGGATTGGCTGGCAATGAACAGGCAGATAAAGCGGCTAAGGAAGCACTTCAGTTGGACATGAAAGTATGTAATATACCAGCATCTGATGTTAAACCCATATTGAATATTTACTGTACATTCACATCAAATGGCAAATGGAATGGAATGAATGTATATTTAACAAACTACATGAAGTGAACCCAGTCCTAAATCAAGGAGTTTATTATTTCATCTTTGAAAATAGATATGACCAGGTTGTATATACGAGATGTCGAATTGGTCACTCAAGACTCACTGATTCATACTTATTGAAAGGGGAAGAGAAACCAGTTTGTGATCAATGTAAGAACATCTTGAGTATAAAACATATTTTGATAGAATGTCCATATCTAAATGATATTAAAAAACACTTTTATTCAGAAAATACATTGATGGATATTTTTAAAAAGGTCTTTAAAAAGGTATATTTTGAATTCTTATCACATACTAAACTGAAAAACTCTATATAATTTTTATTACTACTACTGTTTTTATTTATTTATTTATTTGTTATTGTTGTTATATATGTTTTTTATATCTGTCAAACTATTGTAAACATTGTTTAATTTGAACACTATTGTCTTAGCCATGAATATAGCCATTGCTGCTGATATGGCAACACAATATAAATAAATTGTCATGGCAGTGGATTAAATTACATGAAGTTGTAGTCAAACTGGAATGGTGGGATATATTTATTACACATTGTATGTTTAGGGTCCATGTTTACATTAATGTTGAGTTGTTGCTGTGTACATCTTGCTTTGTTTTCCGAAAGCCACCAAGTGGAAATGGACCCATGGTGCTTGGGCCCATCATCTCTGCTTGCAGCTATATTTATTATTATTATTATGCTTCTTTTCAAGGTTTTCAGTACTTCTGGGGTACATAACATGCGTGAAAACTCTTGAAAGTTTGCACACGCATCAGAGTCGCTGGCCATTAAGGTGTGGCAGAGTTACAGGTGGGAGGTGCAGAAGGGGCTCTTCGGCCTCACCTAGAACATGGGCATGTTCGGGGGGCTATCTAGCACATCCCTTTTGAGGCACAGTCACCAAACTTTGTACACATATAGATCTCATCAAGCCGGATAATATTCGCACTGACAGTCATAGTGTCACAATCCCCGATTGTCTGCCCCGTGTTTCACTAGTCTATTGTCTTGAACTACAATTCCCACAATTCCCAGCCCTCATCAATGCCAGCACTTTGTCATTGTCTTCACCTGATTGTCATTTAGTCCTCATTACCCCTCTGTATTTAAACCCTGGTTGTTTTTTCAGTCTCTGTCGATCGTTGTTTGTAGATGTTGGATGTCGATGTTCAGCCCAGTTTACCCTGTTCATGTACCCTTTGATGTTTTCATGTTTTTGTTTCATTTTTCCCATCGTGGATGTTTCCTTTGTTCCTGTCTGTCTTGTTTTCACCTTTATAAATAAAACCCGCTATTAGATCCATACTCCTTGTCTGCCTCCTCCTACTAACGTTACACGTAGGCTCTGCCAAAAAGGCATTTTAGATTGTTTGAAAAAGGCATGCTGAGGAATTTGAAGTACTCCTCCCAGGGATTTAAAGGTACAGGTACCAAATGTGATCGACATCATGCCAAGACATTGACGATGATAAATTGCGAAGGGATTTTTGATATATCTAATGGTGTTGCTATGGCAAAGTGATAAAATAACGTAAAGAAATGGAATAAGGAAAAGTCACATATCTTCTGCATGCTGAAAATTAAAAACGTCAAAATTGAGCCAAATGTTTGTCCTTGCGGGCTGATCACTTTGATGTGACTAATGTGGGTTAGGGTCGTAGTGCCACCAACTGGCTGAAGGAAGTGTGTCACTTTTAACAGACATTGAAAAATCCCTATTATGTTATTCTGAATTGCTTAAAAAAAATACAGATTAATGTCAAGGCATTGCACTAGGGGTGGGAATCTCTAGACACCTCACAATTCGTGATGCATCTTTTTTTCAATACAGAATTTTTACTCACTGGCTGCTTTGTACTTTTAAAGCAAAATATTTGTAATGATTCATAATTAATTTACTTCCAATAACTTTTATTAATACAACAAATGGAAGCAATGTGGCAAGTCATATCAGACAAAAAAATAAAAATTTTGCTGAGCCAAAAATCATACAAAGCTTTCTGTACTCGCAGCTCTCATACAAAAATTATGCTTTTGGCATATTCTGAATAACTTGTAAATTGCACTTAAATTAAATAAATAATATAAATTGCACTTATACAATGATAAATAAGAGTCTAAAGCTTTTGAATTTAAAATAAACCCTGAACATAAAAGAGTCCCTCAGATAAAAAAAAAAAAAACACAATAAAAAGCAGAGGGAAGTCAAAATGTTGACTATCTTTTTATAAATGGCTGACAAACTAAATGGAGGGCAGTACAGTAAACTCTGTAGAACTTGGTAAGACTCTGGGTTTACTTCCAGGTCTGTTTACAGCATATTGATGGTATATATTGATATGAAATAATTGTCAGTGCTTGACGGTGCAAATGTGTTTAGCTAGTGATGTGCAAGTTCTTGTGTAAGAACAGGAGCTGGTCAACATTTTCAAGATGCAAGTGTGCTCCACTGTGCAGTGACTATATCTCCTGCTGCAGAAAAAACTCTTTCTGCAGAGACACTAGTGCCAGGAATACATAAGTACCTCTTGGCCAACTTAGAAATCAGAGGAAACATCTCCTGATTCTTACTCCACCATCTGAGAGGGTCCTTAGATAGAGGGAGTGATGGAGCACTAAGGTACTTGGCCACTTCCTCCTCAGCTCTGGCATAGGCGGGCATGGGCTGCTGCTGGACTCTATCTCTAATCAAGGCACAGATGCGGTGTAAATAACTGAATTATTATGCTGATTAGACCACTTTGTTTTTAATGAGAGCATTCGTAAGAGTGCAGAACGTCATTGAGCTCGTGTCGAAATGCAGATCTCAAACAGTGTTAACCTGCAGTCATTGTAATGAGAGAGTTTGTCGTGTTGTTCGAACAGTTTTGTTTTGTCATGTTAATAAGTAGGCAAATGTGAATTTGATTTGAACAAAATAGCAATAAGGCAATTCAGCTGAACAGTGTGTTTTGGAAGTGTAGCCAACATAAAGTATATGACATGAATAGCATATGTCAGGAATCACTGTCATTGTTATCGCTTCTGCTCTAATAAGACCCATTTGCCACGCAGCTGATATTGGTTGATTTAACATTTTCACAAATCGCACAAACTCCGAAAGCAAATGACTGTTTTTAATTTCCAACACTATTCACTGTATGGATTTCTGAAGAACACACTGTTTGCTAGTTTCGTCGTGTTGCTCATTTGCAGTGTATTTAACATCTACGTTCAAAGCAAGCGGTGCAATATGCAATGAATCCAAAATAATCTGTCTAATTAATAGTTCCTCATAACATGTAAGAAGAGTTTCATATCTGGATAAGTTTGAATATTGAATATGCCATATATTTTACTATATGTGAACTAATAATATAAGTGTTAGGAATGCAGACGAGGAGTGAGGATCTAGAAGCAGGTTCTTTATTTAACCAAAGTGAACACAAAACAAACAAACAAACAATGAACAAATGAAACATCCACGGGGGGAAAAACTGAAACTAAAACACGAAAACATCGGCGGTACACGGAACTGGAGGCACACGGAACTGGAGGCACACGGAACTGGATGAACTCGACAGGATAACAACGGCAAGACAGGCAACAGCGCAAACACCAGAACATAAACACATCTGAAATATACAAAGCAGTGAAACATACAACTATCGACAAAGGAATGGAGAAACAAACAGGGTTTAAATACATAGACACAGGATGATCACAAACGACAATCAGGTGCGAACAATGACAGAGTGCTGGCAGTGATGAGGGCCGGGAATTGTGGGAAGTGTAGTTTTTGACAAAGACTAGTGAAACACAGGGCAGACAACAAGGGAATCGTGACAATAAGCAGTAATTTAGCAATAATTAAATTTATTCCATACCATAAATATCCATTTAAATAAAAGATTTTGTTTGCCTTACCTTAAAAAACATTTTTACAATATAATTGCTTAAAAGAAACTGGAGCGCAGCTCATATACACCATTGAAATCTGCTACTCCGAAGAACCACACGGTTGCTTAATTTGTTACGTCACGGTAATTTAATATTTTAATGGGCATTAATAATCGCGATTACAATATCAAAGGCAATAATCGACAATTATGATTTTTGCTCAAATCGTGCAGCCCTAAACTGGGTGTATAAGAATGTGTATGTATTGTTGTTTCTATTTCTCATATGACTGATTCTCACTGTACAACTAATCGTGTGTTCACACCAGAAGCGGCGAGAGCATCAAAATTCGCTCTGGCTGCCCTGCCTTCAACGCTCGAGGACGCTTGTGGACACTCTGACGTAGTTGAAATAGGCGGCAACGTTTGTTCAGAATGCTTTGTTTTGTGAACTATATTTAAAGGGGCCGCAATTTAAACGTCCAGACATGTCAACCATTTACTTTTTGCCGACCTATCACAAGTAACGTATATCCTCATGAACTCTTTAAAATGTGAAAATAAGAAATCGATCGATGGCAGAAAGTAATTAAAATTATAGTTGTTTGTTATCAAAATAAAATACATTTGTAATAATAACTGTGGTCTTGGTTGTTTTATATCCCTGTAAGCAAACAGGGACAGATCATAAACAGGGACTGGGAAACCCGCCACAGCAATAATTAGTTTCTCCTCCATTTTATCTTCGGGGCTAATGTTTGGTGGGAACCAAAGTTTACACTGTTGTGTTCTCTAGACTTTGCTAGAGCGGAGCACTTCTATATTCCAATAGGTTGCCGCCGAACCGCGTCACAGCTCATTACCATAATGTTGACTGCACTTGAACTTTCATCTGAAGCCCACACCACTCAAGACTCGCCGCGCCGCTTCTCGCCGCCGAGAAACGCTGGCTGTCATTGAAAATGAATGACTTCCGATCGATTTGACGCTCTCGCCGTCTCTGGTGTGAACTCACGGTAACACTGTTACTCTTATTATTTTGGGTATGGCTGGCCATTCTCGCACTGGTGCATAAGTCAGCTAGAAAGTGTAAACGCTTCCCTGACTCCGTTTCTTATCCCTCGTACTCTGACATCAATTCATAGGCACCAAAACCTCTCCCATTTAAGCCTAGCCATCCATTCGGTATTGGCCTAGGTAGCGTACTTCAGGCTGTGCGGTCAACCGCCAGTATGATGTTGTGAAAATTTAATTTTCATGCTGTTTACTCAGACTGCAGTTGCTGAAATATGCAGCTTTACAAATCAGGGGTGGGAGCTCATCCTAAACTGTAGCACCACCAACTGGTGAAAGGAAATGTCACTTTAATAATGTTGTCATGGAAGTGGATTAAATTACATGAAGTTGTAGTCAAACTGGAATGGTGGCATATATCTATTACACATTGGAAATGGACACATGGTGCTTGGGCCCTTCATTGCTGTTTGCAGCTATATTTTTTGTTTCATTTTGCGTTGGCTCCGACTAGCAGCTGGAGTTTGTTTTGTGAATAACACTTTGCCTTAAAGAAACTTTTGCATTGACAGAAGATCACTTTTACACTGCAGTTCTGCCAGATTTAGAATAGACACTACTGATGACCACAAAATATCTACATGCTCACGCAAAGGATGTCTTTTATAAAGCTGACGGACTGAGCAAGTCATGGTATATACTTTTATGCTGCCGCCGAATGAATTGACTCTTGATCATCCAAGGAACCGGGATGCCTGTTTTGTTTCTTTTTGTGTTGGTTCCACCTAGCGGCTGGAGCTTGTTTTGTTGAATAACACTGCTTTGGGACAGTTGTGGTTATTCTGTTTGTTCTTTGTGTTTATGCCTCCTGTTGGCTGGAGTTGGTTTTGTGGAGTTTTTTTTATGGGACATTGGAATTATTACGTCATCTGCTGAACTCATAACAGCTGGCTCACTGAACATTTGTTTGTCTGTCCAAGGAAACTGAATGGTTTTATATCTGGTGGAATTTGTTTTGTGGAGGATCACACCTTTGAGACAGTTCTGTGAATGAGTCTGCATGTTCTTTGTAAAATAAACCCCAGCCAATAGGCAGAATGATCACAAAGTATTTTCTGTACAAATTTGTGAGGCAAAATTGAGCAATCCGATGGCAAAGTTATCACGGGGGCTCCTGTCATGTACCTTTTGAGTTTAGAGGGATTGACGCCGGTTGGCATTAACAACTCAGTCCTTGATCATAGTGAAGCAAAAGTGTGAAAGCCCCCTAGAGCAACATTGATGCTTCTCAGGATGTGTAAAATCTTGGTCTTACAGATATTTGGAGACTTTTGAACCCATCTGGTAGGGACTATAATTTTTTTTTTCATCAGTCCAGAATATATTTCTAGAATAGAATATACTTTATATCCAAATCCCTAATTTCATCTGTTGTTGATTGCTCAATTGGAAACATTTTAGTCTCAGATCACGCCCTGGTGAGTTCAGAGGTGTTGCCATATATGGAGAAAAAGAAATCATATAGTTGATGCCTTAATGTATTCCTTTTGCAAAATCCTGATTTCCAACAAATGCTAAAGACTGAAATGAATGTCTATATGGAGACCAATTGGTCCTCAGTATCTTCTGTGAGCGTGGCTTGGGAGGCACTTAAGGTGGTTATTAGGGGCAGGATCATACAGTACATCTCATTCACCAAAAAATCCAAAGCACGAGAACTTGTGCAGTTGGAAGGGATTATTTAAAGTGCAGAGGCAGAGCTGAAGCACTGAATGTTGTCTAATGGCCTCAGGGAATTGACCTGTTTGAAATACAGATATAATGCTATTTTGTCGCGGAAGGTGGAGTTTTAGTTATTCAGGGCAAGACAGACTTTGATTCAGGGGACTAAGCAAGGAAGATTTTGGCTAGATATATAAAGCAGAGAGTGTTGTTTTCTGCCATTCCTTCAGTGAAGTCTGCTGGTGGTGAAATTTTTACCTCGACCATTGATATTAATTATGCATTTAAAGAATTCTATTTTGATCTTTATAGTTCCACGTAGGGTTGCACGGTTTCATGGTATACCACGGTTTGAAAATTGACGGTTATCATACCATGTACATTTGCTTATCTACGGTATTGAGAAAAAAATGCAACCGGACGGAGATTCTCATATGCGCATGTGCATCTCCTTTATTCCTTGTCTGTCTGTAAGACTCGTCAACTAGCGATACACACATAAAGAAAGTGTGTTAAAGCAGTGTTTCTCAACTGGTCTATTCGGACTGGGTCACGGACAGCAGGGAAAGAGCAATGCCATGGTTCTCCCATTGAAGATATTTCGCCGGCCGCCCAAGTGATCTACTATTTAGGACTGCCGAGGCAGATTTACTGATAATCTCGCAAACAGCTAAAGCAGACATGGGCAATTTACAGCCCGCAGGCTGGATCAGGCCCTCCACATGGTTTAATGTGGCCCGCAGCTCATTTATCGTAAAAGTGTTTTTTTTTTTCATTAGATAGTTCAGTTAACTTGCATTGGGACGTCACGTGTCTCCACAAGCGTTTAACATGATCAGGGTTGCCAGATAAGAGACGAAACACCCCCAGTTTGAGATTTATGCCTAATGTTATACTTATTTTGTGCAATCTGGCAACCATGCATGTCTCGCTTTCTCCTTTGAACAAACTTAGCGATCTGAAGTGCAATATTCTGCTCAAGGAAAAGTGTTATACGGCTACTCTGTGTCCATTCTTGATGCTGCTTGTGATGTTTGGTGCTACTAATTTTGCAGGTAAACCTTCTCAGTGATTAAATTAAATAAAAAAGTAGATCTCGGCATCATTGACATGCGAGCAAAAGCAAGCCAGAGACGAATATGTAAATGTATTTTTTATTTGTGCAATTTAGAAATGTTGAAGTCCCTTAGCACCTGTATGTTAATCTAACTCTCTTGCAGTAAACATTTATCATATTCATGCAGTTATGTTATTCAGTTGTGTGCAGAAAGTCAATCCATCGAGGAGACCTGCGTCATGACACTTACAGAATGTAAACAGGTAATGTTTTAGAAAGTAAACTCGCCTGCTTTGCGACAAACCTTTTTTTTTAATTATTATTAAAACTGAATAATAAATTAACAGGGAAGTAGAGATGGCATAATAAATGTATAAGCTCAGCCTTTATTCAGTTTTTTTAATGCCTGATAGAAAAGTATCTCCCTTTGTAGAGCAATAAAATACCTTATGCAATTGCAGAATAGTCTCACTAGTCACAGATACACTTCAGAAAATTGAGTACATGTAGTGGGCTGGAAATTATATCCAAAAAAGAAAATACCCCCATTTTAATTTTATTTTTGTATTGTTTATTACCGTTTCAAACTAACAAAGTTCAGTTGTTCAATTAAAACATTTATGATGTATTAAGAGAGGTATGGGTTGAATTCATAAACTGTAAAAAAAGATGGACGACGCCCCTTCGCTCTTTTCCATTGGTGAGAACTGAAGCCACCAGTGTCCCGATATGGCGCTGACATCTTGGGACTTGAGTCTCCGCAGTTGCGATTTCGGGACCAGACCTGCGCAGTAGTGAGCAGGCAGTAAAGCCGCGAAATCAAGGCCCCGCCCTTACTCTCGCTGAATCAATCGCAAGCACACGCCCCTGCACTTTTGACTTTTGATGGTGTGAAATAATTAATTACAGAAATTTATATATTACATTTAAAGCTCCAATCTCCTCAGTCCACCGAATATCCCGAAAAAAAGTCAGTTGGTGCTTCAGTGACTACTTCGCTAAGAGAACCTGTCAATCACAGCTGTCAATCATGATGTCACAGCACCGTTTTTATAGCATCAAATAACTAACTTATTTTGAAAACAAACACTTGAAATTACATCAACGTGATAGAAACTACAGTAAATGACAGAAACTATCTTTGGAAAAAAGATATGTGAAGTGTAATTTAATTGTTTAGTTGGTCTCACGTCCTGTTGAATAACATGGGGAGGCGGGGTTTATGACCTATACTAGGACCAGTCACCGGGTTGCGATCGAGACATTTTGGCTTCACTTTTGAGGGCTTGTGCGGCACACTTGGTTGAATTAAGAGGTTTGAGTGTAAATTGTGATGGCCTCCCATAGAGGGCGCTTTGCGCTGGAGTATAAGAGGTGTTGCATGATAAGAGGTGTTGCATGATTCAATTAAACGCTGCCAGAGCTTGCACCCACTTATCGTTTTGTGATATTTCTCTTTCTTTTTACAGTTAACTATACAACTTTAAATTATCCACTCAAGCCACCCTGGCCTGAGGTGGGTAACATACACAACTATTTCTGTGCTTAAAAGATACAAAAACCAAATCAATGCAGAACATTGTATCTCAAAAGCAATGCATTGTGGCCCCATATGCTCTACTTAAAGCCCGATGTGGCCCCTTTACCAAAATAGTTAAAAATATTAATAATTACACACATCACCTTTACAAATTTGTTTCAGGATTTTACATGAGTGAAAGAAACCGTTATATTTTGACAAAATGTTAGTTTCATATGAAATAATCTAAAGGTAGAATCTATTAGACCTCATTTTATATCAACCGTGACGGTTGTAGTTAAAGTTTCAAGATGTGTTTCAGCTAGTATTTATTTTTCATAAATACATTATTTTATTATTATTTAAGACTAGCACACTGACCTAACCATGGTAACGAGGAGCCTTTCCTTCTGTGTAATGTGTAATATTAGGTAACAAACGGGATAATAATGGGTACATATAAGTAAATATGCTCTTCAATTTTTAAAAGGGGGAAAGACAACTTCATGTAGATTTTGTTGTTGATGACATCAACAAAAATAATGACACTTGATGCATGTCCTTGTACTGGAAAACCATGAACAAAACTTTGCAACATAAAAGGAAATGCAACCCATGTTACATTAAATACAGGTTATGTTTAATCTATGGCAGGTTGACACTTGATTTCCAATGTAAAATCTGTCCTGAAGCAAAACCAGTTGAGAACCACTGAGTTAAAGTTACAGACAGGAGCTATCTGGCCTCGCTGTTGTGCACCTACAGTATATGTTAACTGTTAATAATCATAGGACATTACTTTAAAAGCTCACTCAGCTGATGTTATTTTTCATTTAGTAGTTAATTTAGCATGCCATACTAACATGCTTTATTTATATAACACGTTATAGTTACATGATATTTTTAATCATGTTTATAATTCTGTATATTATAATTCTGTTAGCTTATTTTTCAATTTATTTATTTTCAAAAGGGAGAGTTTTCTTACAAATATGTACCAAGAGTACCATACTTCAATAAAATAAATGGTTTCAAGTTTCAATTATAATAAAGTGTTTGCTCAAAAATAAATAAAATAACCCTTCTGTTTTCACTAATAATAGTAATTGTGTGATACCGTGATATTTTCTGAGATGGTTATCATACCGTGAAAATCTCATACCGTTGCAAACCTAGTTCCACGTCTTCATTACTGATGAAGATATTAGGAATTTTGTGGAACCATTAGAACTCACTAAATTGAAGACTGAGCAAAAAAAAAAAAACTCTTGATTCTGAGATAAACTTGGAAGAACTTGACAAAGTAATTAAGGCCTTACCTACAGGCAAGGCTCCAGGGCCAGATGGTTTTGCCACTGAATTTTTTGATCTTATGCTACAGAAATGGCTGAGTCCTTTGGTTCTGCATTGAAAAAGAATTTCTTGCCCCTATTTTGCCATTGTAAAGCCTTTCCATTAATCTAACCAGAGAACTTAAATCACACCCGTTTTTTCACGTTCACACTCAGTATTTAATATTTAATTCAGATATTTATCTAAAAGTCCCCTTTTTTTGGTCAGAGTGGATTGCAAGGGGGGTTAATACACTCAGTGATATTTATAAGAGTGGTGTGATGAGATCCTTTGAAAATTTGGTTCAATATTTTGAGATCCCAGTTCTTATTTTTTTTAGGAATCTTCAGCTAAGCCACTTGCTCTGTACTATTTTTGGGAATAGCAAACTTGGTCTTAAAGACACACCCACCTGCTGGTGATGCCAATCCAGAGGACAGATATATAGCCCATGTCTTTTGGGGGTGTGTTGAAATACAACAGTTTTGTTTAAAGGTGCAGAGTTTGGTGTAATGTGTTCAGATATTATTATTTGGGTGATGGGGCAGTCATTGACATTGAAAGTAGACACAAAAAGGCTTGGGTCTTAACCAGTGTCATGATTGGCAGGCAGATTATTTTGAGGGGCTGGAGGTTGGCTGGTGTGCCCTCTTTTCAGGAGTGGTGCTCAAAGATGGGAAAAGTGGCGGGTTTTGAGGAAGTAGCATTTAGAGGAACGAGGAGGTATAAAGTGTTCGTGGAGAAATGTGCCGGGTATTTGACATTTGTAGATGTGTGATTATTGTTGTTGTGTTTTTTTTTATTGTTGTTGTGTTTTTTTATTATTTGTTTATTTATATAATTATTTATTTTGTGCATATGTGTGTCTATGTAATTTGGGACCACTGCTATGTTGTTGGGGTTAGGGTGGGATTGGGAGAGGTAATAGTTGGGGTTAAGTTTGATTCTTTGTATAAATGTTTTGTTTTATGAGGTAAATACATATACAGCATCAATAAAAATGGTTAAATATAAAAGAAACTGAGAGCATGGATGCGCATGAATTTGTAGAGATATATTTTAAACTTGGCCTTCAATACAAAGACATTACTTCTGTTCTTGCTTCCCGACATAGGTATATAATCACAGAGCGACATATAAAATGCATTTTGCAGTCAAGAGGTCTGTTTCGTCGGAAGGACTACTCAAGCATTGAAGAAACCATCAAATTTATTCAGCATTAATTCCAAACGTCAGGCCAGCTCCATGGATACAGGTGGATGTATACAAAATGTTAAGAAAACAACTTGCATGTTCGATAAGAAGATGTATGTTTAATTTTTTGTTTATTAAAGGTCCCCTGACATGAAATGTTCACTTTCTGAGGTTTTTTAACATTAATATTAGTTCCCCTAGCCTGTATTTGGTCCCCTCGTGTCTAGAAATTTCAGTCGGTGTAAACCGAGTTTTGGCTATCTTTCTCTGCCTGTGAGAAAATGAGATCTCAGACGGGCTGATCTTGAATCTCCCCTGTATGACGTCATACGGGGGAAAGGTTACCTCCCCCTTCTCTGCTTTGCCCGCCCAGAGAATTCGAGCTAGGAAGTACGAACGCGCGCGATTTTAGTCTATCCTTGAGAGATATCATGGCGTGTGACCGATCGAAGCACAAAAGTTGTTCAATAATTGAATGCACAAATGATCACAGAAGTCTTTTTTTACTTCCTTCATCCAATCCCCAGAAGGATCAATGGATAAATTTCATTTAATCTGGGAATGTACCGACACAACACACCAAATTTTTGTATGTCTGCGCCAAACATTTCACAGACGACTGTTTTCACAACATGGGTCAGTTCAGAGCTGGGCACGCTGAACGTCTGAAACTGAAGTCTGGATCAGTACCAACTCTCTTTGGCTCACCTACAAACCTCGGACAAGTAAGTCAACTAATTATATATAATTGTGTTGCTTTACTATTTATGGTTACCTAGCTTGTTACACGTAGAATGTGGCTGTAACATTAGCTATGCAGCTAACAGCCGAGTTACTGTCGCTAATGTAAAGGTAGATAGCATCAGGTATATGTGTGAATACACACACTGTAACGCAAGTGTTGTACACTTCTTTGTTATTTGGATATCCGTTCTCCTGTTGGTGATATGTTTACAAAATTACAGACGTTTCAGATCTCTGCGTACTAGAACATCTAACGCTAGGCACAAAAAAACAGTTTTTTCCCCATGCTATCTGCACACACTTGGCTAATGAAGCTCATTCTGATTCTGATTCAAACTGAAACGCTTGAACGACTGCGTGTCTAAGTGCCATTGCAATATATCCAATGTAAACATGCATGGTACCGTTGCCGCAAGCTGGTCAAGACCACACCCACACTACACCTTGCCCCGCCTTTCTCCTCCTCATTAGCATTTAAAACTACAGACACCGAAACGGCATGTCTGAAGGAAAGCTCATTATGGGTTGGCTTGTAGTGGCTATAATTCTGTACCAAGGCTGAATTTTGTAAAAGAGATTTCAGATACAGTACTAGGGACCACTAAGGCCTATATCAAAGCCTACAAAAAGAAGCATGTCAGGGGACCTTTAAGATGCTAGTGGTGTAGAACACAGAAAAGCTTGACGTCTCCATTGGTGTCACTATTTCTCAAAAGGACCAAATTATATCTGGCACTTAGATTCTTATAACAAACGTCTAGGTTACGTATGTAACCTCCGTTCCCCGATGGAGGGAACGAGACGTTGTGTCAGAGAAGCGACACTAGGGGTCTCTCTTGAGCGCCGATATTCACCTCTGCACTATGAAAAAAGGCCAATGAGAGTTGGCAACCAATATTTGCATGTCCCGCCCCCGGACATACGGGTATTTAAGCGGTGCAAATACGGGAGTTCATTCAGGATTTTTCTGAGGAGCCGGAAATGGTCCGGCCACAACAGTGGCTCGGCTCAGCGACGTGGCAGGGGAGACACAACGTCTCGTTCCCTCCATCGGGGAACGGAGGTTACATACGTAACCTAGACGTTCCCCTTCTGTTGCTCTCTCCACGTTGTGTCAGAGAAGCGACACTAGGGGTCCACTTATAAAAGTGCCATTCGCTGAGCCGTGTACGTGAACTGCTGATACAGGAGCGAGCAGGCATTCTTACGTGCAGGACGACCAACTGTATCAGGCTGCACGTACCCTTCCCCAATGCCCCATTTAAGCCATCAGGATTCCTTATCGTTACCCTGGAGGGGGGAACAAGGTGCTGGCCGCCAACCTGGGAACGGGCCAAGCCTGGCCGGGCCTCTTTTCTCTCTATGTTTCTCACATAGAGCAACTAAGGCCGGGGCCCTTACACACATTGAGGGAAGGGGGTCTTAGCCCTTATTCAGGGCGGAGAAGACCCTGCGGTGGCCACGCCTACCCGAGAGGGGAGGCAAGTTTAAGTGGCAAAACCATCAGAGTTGGTGCGGTGGTGGATCCAGCCTCATGGAGGGGGGAACATACAGCACGGCAACCGAGGCAGCCATGACTGCCTAAGGGAAACACGGGAGTCAGCTCGCCAGAGGGGACAGAACCGTGGTGTTACACACAGGGGGGAGTCCGAAGGAGGCCTTACCTGTGGAGCACCTATACCAGTACAGGGTAGCTTGCGGTACCCGCAGTGGCTTGGGTCAGCGAGTTCCTCCGCTGAACTGCGACCCACGAGGGCTAGGGGGGATTCGACCAGTGTCCCAAACCTGAGATCTCCTGGGAATGAAGGCGCACTGTTTCCCCTGGTTAGGGGGAAGGGCGCGCTAGGTGCAAGCGATTCACCCGGTCAGATCATGGGCGTGCCACCGAGTTATACGGGCTCGGTACCTGAGAAAACACGGGACGATACTGACTCAACTCGGAAATTGTAGAATCTCACAAAAGTGTTAGGTGTTGCCCAGCCCGCTGCTCTACAAATGTCTGCTAGGGCAGTGCCCCTAGCCAGTGCCCATGAGGACGCAACACTCCTGGTGGAGTGAGCTCGGACCCGCAAGGGGGGGGCACGGCCTGGGTGTGATAAGCCAGGGAAATGGCGTCGACAACCCAGTGGGCGAGTCTCTGCTTGGAGACAGCGTTCCCTTTCTGCTGTCCCCCAAAGCAGACGAAGAGCTGCTCAGAGCGTCTGGTGCTCTGTGTGCGGTCCAGATCAATACGTAAAGCACGTACTGGACACAGCAGTGAAAGGGCTGGGTCTGCCTCCTCCCGGGGCAGTGCTTGCAGGTTCACCACCTGATCCCTGAAGGGCATGGTAGGAACCTTGGGCACATAGCCCGGTCACGGTCTTAGGATCACGAAAGTATCTGCCGGACCGAACTCCAGGCAAGCATCGCTAACAGAGAACGCATGCAGGTCCCCGACCCTCTTGATGGAAGCGAGCGCGATCAGCAGGGCAGTCTTGAGAGAGAGGGCCCTGAGTCCAGCTGAGTCAAGCGGCTCGAAGGGGGGTCTCTGGATTCCCGTAAGGACGACCGAGAGATCCCAGGAGGGGAACAGGTTAGGCCGGGAGGGAGTTATCCTCCGGGCACCTTTTAGGAACCTGACGATTAAGTCGTGCTTACCAAGAGACTTGCCATCTACTGTGTCGTGTTGGGCGCGATAGCGCAACATACACCTTGAGGGTGGAGGGGACAGCCTCCTCTCCAGCCTCTCCTGAAGAAACACGAGCACTGACCTAACTGCGACTTCTGCGGGTCTTCGGCTCGGTAAGAACACCAGTCCGCGAACAGACGCCACTTTAGAGCGTAGAGATGCCTGGTAGAGGGGCTCTGGCTTGATTGATTGTATCTATGACGGTCGGTGGTAGGTCGGCTAGATCTTCCGATCCGCCCAAGGGCCAGACGTGGAGGTTCCAGAGGTCTGGGTGCGGGTGCCAGAGCGTGCCCCGTCCCTGAGAAAGAAGGTCCTTCCTCAGGGGAATTCGCCAGGGAGGGGCTGTCGTGAGGAGCGTGAGGTCCGAAAACCAAGTCCGGGTAGGCCAGTAAGGGGCTACCAGAATGACTTGCTCCTCGTCCTCCCTGACCTTGCATAGCACCTGTGCAAGAAGGCTCACTGGGGGGAATGCGTACTTGCGCAGCCCCGCAGGCCAGCTGTGTTAGACCCCGAAGCCGCCGTCAGGCGCTGCCATTTGCGCCATTTAGAATTTCAGCCGCCGCCAGCCAATAATTTCGTAAGCCAAATTGAGCCGCCATCTGATAAAGTTTGGCTGAGCCGGCTAGAATTATTTGCATCAAATAATAATCCTATCACATAGAGACATACACACACGAAATATATAAACAATACACAAGATCTATTTTCCCACTGGATTCATAACAGCACAGTCTTGTGCTCGTTGCTATGATACACAGACTCACAGTGAATTGACGACCAATTAAAATTGCTCGTTTTCCTTGCAGAAGAAGCGATGCATTTTTTTCTCGCACTGAGGTGAAATGGCGGAAAGAAGCAAGCAAGGTAATTTGGATCTCACTTCTCACATACTTTCCTAATTCCTACTTACTTTTTTTTTTTAACTTAGGCCTACCCAGACTTTTGTTAAATCTTCAGGGCACGGTTGCACAAACACCTGAATCAAAGATTGATGTTATGAACCAAATATTCTGGAACGGAGAGATTTATAGCACTGAACGTAATATTACTGCAGTAATAAACCACCGTTTCCACATTGCTAATTCACGACGCATGCTTCAGTGTACATTGAAGTGAAATGTGCAAAACTTTGTCCAAAATAATACTGATAACAGTGTATGTTTATATTAAGGCGAGACACGGCAGGCAAAAACATCGTTTTTTTTTTACTGGTCGATTTTGAGATTTTTGGTTAATTGTCCTCAATAACATGTCTTCTTTCAGACTTGTGGTGAAAAAAAGTCCGAAATACACATTTAGGTCTTTATTTTACTACACTTCGTCTGTTTGCGTCTGTAGATTTCTCATAAATTCAACAAAAGTTTGCATTCTTAATCAACATACTTCTCCGCGATCTCTGCCATCACGCAGGTAGTGTGCCGGTGGAATGCATGTTTAGTTCCACTGGCCTACTGCTCAATGGCAAACGATCATCACTTGCTCCTTCAAGGTGTAATATGATAAGCTTCATCCATGATAATGCCAAGTTATTGTATACAACTTAGCCTACATACATTTACAGTACATCAATAAGATTAACTTAACAAAATGAGCTCCAGTCATTGATTTTCTTTAATTACAGAATGTCCAGTCACTAGTTAGAACATGGTCAAACTCAGCACGCAATTCTGGGTATGAGTTATAGGTACACAGTAAGTCGAGAACTGCTCTGCATGTGTGTGCAACAGGCCTCCGTCCAAGACCACATAATCCATTAAACATGACTTCAATTTTGTGTTTGCACATGACAGTAGATGCTGTAAAGAACCATACACATAGCGTTGCAAATGATTAAGGGTCAGTTGCTCCTGCTTGTTCAGAAAATCTTTTGATGGCTTAATCATTTGTGCCACTTTCTTGTTTGTAGCTTTCTTTGAATTATAAGCTTCCAGAATGCTTTCTGTTAGATTCAGAATGCCACTTGGCATAATTTAGTGGAAGCAGTCAATTATAAATGTGGGCTCTTGAAGGAGGACTTTGTGAGCCACTGTCAAAATAGCAGAATGCATGTTCTGTTTTGGAGGCATGCAGTATGAGCCCATCCGTCAAGTAAATCTTCTTCATCTTCATCCATGCTGCCTTGAACTGTTTCTTTAACCACGGATTGCTCTGAGATAGATAAATATTTTAAAAAGGAGGACATCAGAAGCTCTTCATTCACAGTGTCAACACCCTGATTACATGCCAATATAAATGCTGGAGACAGCCAAACAGGAATCAAACTATGATCCACATATCCTTTCACCCACACTCTTCCAACAGCTAGCCACGCTCTCTCAGAGTAGTCTGGTCGCAGTCTTGGAACTCATTCTTCCTCACACTCACTGAGCAGGGAAATCTTCCCAGAAGGCTGTGTACAGTTCCTGTGACACCATCAAGAGCGTTTTCATTTGTGAATTCAATTTGCAGGACTATTTTCAGTATTTGGGGGTCCATGAAGATCTCCAAAGCATCTTTAACAACACTGACCCATCGGGGTATTGTATTACGTGTGTAGATAGCATTAAAGAACACAGTGCCAGTGTGACTGGATGTGTTTCAAGGTGGTTGAAATAAAAGGCCACAATCCATCTCAAGAATCATGTTAATACTAAGACTGATTATACATTTATTATGTAAGTTGTAAGCCTAAATACATAGTTGTAGTAAAGCATCAGGTCACATTGGCACTAAACAATAAAAAAAATCAAAATAATAATTTGTCATTATAAGATATACAGTACTGTTTTACAGGTAAGATAATTCACCCAAAAAATGAATATTCTGTCATCATTCTCATGTTATTGCCTTCTTATTGTCATATTCCCTGTTGTCTTTTATTTTTGTACTTTTATGTTGAAAATTCTTGTTTAGTTCCTGTTTCCTGTTAGTTTTATAGTCCTTTGTAGTTTTATTCCTTGATTGGTTCTCCCTGATTATTTCTCATTCCTTGATTGTTTCTCCAGGTGTTCCTCGTTCCCTTGTTTGTTCCCTTGTGTATTTAAGCCCTTGGTTTCCCTGTTTCCTGTGTCAGTTCTTGAATGAATGAATGTATGTATTTGTCTATGCGCTGTGCCAGGTTCCCTGTGTTTTTGCCCAGATGTTCGCCTATGAGAATCCTCTTTACGAGCCCACGCCTGCCACGGCCAACGAGCCAATGCTCACGCCTGCCACGGCCAACGAGCCAAAAACGAGCCCCAGAGACTACTCCTCCATCCTCTGGTTCCCTTGGTCTCCTGGCCGTCTGCCTGATCTACTCTGGTCACCTGGCCTTCCGCCTGATCTGCCTTGGTTGTCTCCCGGATCTGCTCCGGTCCCCTTGGTCTCCTGGCCGTCCGCCTGATCTGCTCTGGTCCCCTTGGTCTCCTGGCCACCCGCCTGATCTGCTCCGGTCCCCTTGGTCTCCTGGCTGGTCTCCTGGCCGTCCCCCAGATCTGCCCTGGTCCTCTCCCGGATCTGCTCTGGTCTCCTTGGCCTCCTGGCCACCCGCCTGATCTGCTCCGGTCCCCTTGGTCTCCTGGCCGGCAGCCTGATCTGCTCCCTGACCTTGCCATGTTCCTCTGCTCTCCTTGCTCCTTGTGCCCCATTGGACTGCCTGTTTGCCCCTTGTGCCCCCCCTGAGCCTCATGTTCCCTTCACTCCATGGACTATTTGTTTTTTGTTTTTGTGCTTTTTTTGGAGCGTCTCGAATCCGCTCAAAGCAGGGGCTCTGTCACATTCCCTTTTGTTTTTGTACTTTTATGTTGAAATTCTTGTTTAGTTCCTGTTAGTTTTATTCCTTGATTGGTTCTTCTTGATTTCTCATTCCCTGATTGTTTCCTCAGGTGTTCCTCATTCCCTTGTGTATTTAAGCCCTTGGTTTCCCTGTGTCAGTTCTTGCATTTATGAATGTTTTTGTCTATGCGCTGTGCCAGGTTCCCTGTGTTTTCCTTTTGCTCGAGGTTAACTTGTTTGTTTTTTCAGTTTAATAAAGCTGCGATTAGATCCTTATTCCTTGCCTGCCTCGTCACGCTTGTTAAATCACTTATTGTTCTCCTATGTAAATCGCTTTGGATAAAAGTGTCTGCTAAACGAATAAATGTTAGTCATTTACTCATTCTAAAGTTGTTTTAAACATGTTTGACTTCCTCATTTCCAAGACCACAAAATGGTAATTTTTGAAATCTTGATTGTATAATTATTCCATATAATGAAAGCGAATGGGGACTCATGACAAAACAAAGCACCATAAATTGTTCTATTTTCCAAGTGTTTTGAAGTAATTTGAGGAACAGACTCAAATTTAAGTTGTTATTCACCGATTATCTTTTGGATCGCAAGTCTTAGATGGCCAGAAAATCTGACAGCAAGATGTCCCCATATCTGATGATATATTTTCCAAGTTGTTCTTCAGTCATAATTGCAATGACACTTAAGTCAATCTAAAATGAAAGGTTGATGATTATGACAATTAGAAGCAGCTTACCTTAAAGTAAATGCACATGAGTGCTAATGATACACATCATAATATCAGACAAATCGATGGTTAGAATTGGCCTTCCAAACGCTTTTTAAGTCTCTCAATTGATCCTTGAGGAATGTCTCGTGTCCTCAGAAATTCAACTATCTCTTCCATGTTGTACAGAGCCCAATACATTTCCAAACCAAAATGTACCTTACTATTATAGATCTGTGATGAACGTTCTCATCCTCTTTGGCAATGACACAATCGGAAAAGAGATATGCACACACCGGAAACTGTTACACATGCGCATGCTAAAGCTACGTTCACACTTTGTCACTGCATGTCGCTAGTGGCTGCTGGCTAGTTCACTAATGGTGTGTATGGAGAGTCTAAACAGCACTGTTTCTTTACAATTAATATTATTATTAAAATATTATGATCACGTGAGCTCTACCATCTTCTCTTGTATTGGCTCTCACTCCTGAAAGTCGCTCTTCATTTGCATAAAGTTGAAAATTTCTCAACTTTGTCACATCGTTCAACATGCCCACATCCGTTCGCCAATGGCCGCCGTCACTCATGTTGCCGGAAGTCGCCAGCTCTCGTTGAAAATGAATGAGATGAGGTCGTTTTGTTGTTGCGTGTTGCTGGCAGTGTGAACCCAGCTTAAAAAGTTTCTGGTGCGCACGTGGAAATTTTCTTGTGCGCTCGCAAAAGTCTCTGTGATTTATTTATTTATTTATTTTTTTTGCACAGGTCACTTGGGGCCCCGTATGTGAAAGACCCTTAATGCATATAAATATCAGTCACTTTTGCACATTAATCATTGCTCTTCACAATCACAAAAGTGGCCGATTATGGTTTCAAAATGGCAGAGTTTGGATCCCTGAAATTATTATTCTTTTTCATGCATTTATATATTAAGTGAAATTTTATAATTTTCCACGGGATACCTAATCTTTCACAGCACACTAGTGTGCCGCTGCACATTGGTTGGGAAACTCTGGGCTAGACCATCAGCTTTCAGCGCTAGAATGAGACGGTCTAGTGCTCATGGCAAACCATAAGCTTAGAACCATGTGATATTTTAACTTTTTTTTTTTAGAATGCCCATATACCTCAGAAAACGAAAAATATGCCCTTAATTCCTTAATAATTTTAGCAAAATATTTTATTCAGAAAGCTAAAGTCAGTCAAAAAAGCCTTTATATAATACATTTTGATTGATATTAGACAACACTGGTATTATAATAAATATTTAAACCCTTTTAAATATGAAAAATGGAACCCTAGACTTTTTTGTAAAAACATTCATGTAATTGCCGTTTTATACATTTTATTTATTTATTTGGTGGCTTTGTATCTTCTGATTTGTTGTACTGTCTAAACTACTTGCATTTTTTCCTACATATTTTCACTGCTGCAAATGCGAATAAAAACACGAAAAGAGTTGCTGCGTCATAAAGGCTTCCGCCTCCGCGGTCACGCGTTTTCCGCCCATTTTTTATTTTATTTATTTTTTATTCGAGACACGTGCAAAGGATGGTGGGTGATTAAAGGCCACGAAGGCTGCAGCCCTCCGTTTGATAAGCATTCTTCTAATATAGGGAACGAGACGTACTACAAAATGGCCGACACCCTAAATAGTGCATTTTATAGTAGATAGGGGGCGATTTCGCACACAGCGGCTAAGACTCTTAAACCGGAAGGAAGTAGTTTAAATACTAACCTCTTAAGGAAAATGGCGGAAGTCGTTGAGCTGCAGAAACTGAAGGTAAGAAACAGAGTTAAATAAAGTGTTTAAGTTTTTATGTAGTGTTTGGATCTGTTAGTATGAATGAACTGTCCCGAGTTGTATTATGATTATCCAGTATTAGTGGATTCACCTTATAAATGATCATACAACATGCCACACCGATCTGCTACCGGTAATGTTACCAAGAACATTCCTAAAAGAGCTCGCAATGAACGATCTATCTCGGAATCTCCAACACCTACATGCTGTACTGAAAACAAAGAAATATTACTCTCCATTCAGACACAACTCACCGGCTTCGAAGCCAGACTACAAGGAGATCCAAGCTTTACGACATAGCCTCGAATTCAGTCAAGAACAAATAGACACTCTCAAACAAGAAAACACATCACTAACAGTATCCGTTCAGTCACTCACTACACAACTTTCTACTAATACTGCTGATTTGAAAAATGTGAAAGCTACCATCTTAGACCTTCATACACGCAGTATGAGAGACAATCTTATTTTCTCAAGCATACCGGAACCAACTCACGAAAACCCCGAAGCAACAATACGAGCATTCATGTCCGAACAGCTCAAGCTCTCGGCAGAAACGGTACAATCCATCAGCTTTCACCGGGTACACCGCATCCAATCCAGAAACAACCGAAATGATCGTCCCAGACTCATCGTTGCAAAATTCGAACACTTCAAACAAAAAGAACTGGTTCAGCATCAAGGCAAACATCTCAAAGGCACGGACTTCGGACTCAACGACCAATACCCAAAAGAAATACTACAACGCCGCAAGCAGTTTATTCCCCATTCGCAAACAAATGAAAGAAGAAAATAAAAAAGCAGTTATAGTTGTCGATAAACTTTACATAAACGATCAGCTGTATCGGGACAAGATCATTACCCCCTGGCTGTTCTAATTCTCACACTGGTAAATATGTGACATCTATTCCTCTTCACTGTCATGCTCTCTCTTTCTCTATATCTATCTTGCTCTCGTCTCCATCATACCGATATATATATATATGACAACTATATGCATTGAAACATTAGCACAGGTCTTGTAACTACAGTCTCCCTCTAGTAACTTTAGCTACTATACTGTCATTATTAATGACTAGGTTGGTGTCTTTATTTCCGTTGTTATTGTTAGTTTTATTATTTTTTTGTATTATTTTATTATTGTCAGTACCCGACTTTAGTTATCATGCTGTCATTATTAATGATAGGTGTATTATTATCAGTGTTAACCACTGTGTCTACCCTGGCCTGTACACCCCCATTCCCCATTCTTTCTCACACTAACCTTTGCTTTCACAATACAGATAACTCGTGTTTCTATGCACTCACAATCCCTTATTAATAACATTTTATACACCCTCATCCATTCATGCTCATCTGTACATTACATTCAATTAGACAGAAATTATTACAGTTAAAATATGTCCAAACTGTCTTTCCTAACATGGAATATCTGTGGTATTGGGTCTCAGGCAAAGAGGGCCAAGGTGTTTGACCATTTCAATAAATTGCAGGCAGACATTTGTCTCCTTCAAGAAACTCATCTGGCAAAATCCGATTGTAACAGAATCCAATCATCTCAATATAATCAGGTATTTTCTGCAAATTATAATACAAAACAAAGAGGAGTCTGTATACTGATTCATAAAAAGATTTCATTTATTCATAATACTACAATCGCTGACACTGAAGGGCGCTATATTATCATCAATATCTCAATAGATAATAACCCAATCACAATTGGAAATATATATGGTCCAAACTCAGACGATTCAACGTTTTTTCAGTCTTTTTTCTCTGCCATATCAGACCTGACTGATTGCCCAGTAATAATTGCCGGAGATTTTAATACAGTCCTTGACCCTTCAATAGACCGTTCTGGTAACTCAAGAAATAAACCAATATGGCAATCCACATCAACAATAAAACAATTCGTGACTGATTTATGGTCTTGCTGACAGCTGGCGCTTACAACACCCAAGCAGTAGAGAATACTCATTCTTCTCTCCAGTCCATCACTCATATTCCCGCCTGGATTTTTTTCTCACAAGTAACTCTATGATTTCTAATATATCTCAATCATCAATTCATCCGATTATCATTAGTGACCATGCCCCTGTCACAATTAATTGGACAATGACTCGTACACACAAAACAACACCTAGATGGCGTTTTAATACCTCTCTCCTCCAAGATTCACAATTTGATGCCCTCATCAAGAAAGAGTGGGCATTCTTTCTAGAAACGAATGATTCTCCGGAGTTATCGCCCTCTCTTCTATGGGAAACAGGGAAAACAATACTTAGAGGAATTATTATATCATTCTCAGTTCACAAAAAAAAAAAAGAACCGGAAAAAGAATCGCATTTAGAACAAAAAATTAAACATCTTGAAAATATTAACATAACTAAACCAACATTTGAAACTAAGAATAAATTAGAGTTATATAAATCAGAACTCAATGAAATAATTAACAAACGAACTCAATTTCTAATACACAGGTTAAGACAGGAACAATTTTATCATAGCAATAAATCTGGTAAATATTTGGCAAATCAAATAAAAAGAAACAAAGAAAAAACTATGATAACAGCTATACAGGACTCAGCAGGGAAGCTTACCACTCATCAATCGAAATCAATCAAATCTTCTATCAGTTTTACAACCAGCGCTACTCATCAGAAAAAGATCCAGACAATAAAGAAATTAACCGCTTTCTCAAAAACATTAATTTACCTAAAATTAATGAGGACCAAAAAAATAAGTTAGAAACCCCAATATCTCAAGTTGAATTTCAGGCTGCTCTTATTTCAATGCCAAACAATAAAGCACCTGGTCCAGATGGCTTCCCTTCCGAGTTCTATAAACACTTTTGGTTAATTTTGGCCCCACTTTTCATCCGAATGATAACCGAATCAAAACTCATTTCTAGGCTTCCGGAAACCTCTAACACAGCATCAGTTTCAGCTTCTACTCAAACCCAATAAGGATCCGACTCTACCATCGAAGTTATAGACCAATTTCATTAATAAATGTAGACACCAAAATCATGGCAAAGGCTCTAGCAATTAGATTAGAAAAGGTTATTCCATCCATAATTCATCCCGATCAAACAGGTTTTGTTAAAGGCAGACTAGCCGCAAGCAATACACGTAGAATGTTCAATATTATGCATCAATGTACAATTCAAGAAAATAACACAGTCATTGTCACATTAGATGCCGAGAAGGCATTTGATAGAGTCAATTGGAAATTCTTGTTTTCCACATTAGAGCGATTTGGCTTTGGGGAATCATTTATTAAATGGGTTAAACTATTATACACTTCACCGACAGCCACTATCACTACTAATGGACTATCCTCACAAAACTTCACATTGCACAGGGGACTAGACAAGGATGCCCACTATCACCTCAACTGTTCACTATTTTCATTGAACCTCTAGCAGCCGCCATACGCCAAGACACACTCATTACAGGCATCAGGACGAAAAATATGCATCATAAAATTAGCCTCTATGCAGATGACATACTACTATTTTTGGAGAATCCTCTAATTTCAATACAATAAACAATCAAAATCATACACTCATTTGCCAACATATCAGAATACTCGATTAACTGGGATAAATCATCTGTTCTCCCACTACAACCCAAAAGCTGGGATGTTGCAGCCATCACATTACCTATACCCTTATGCACGGATAGTATCACTTACCTGGTTGTAAGAGTTTCCCCCAGGCTGTCAGATCTATTTACATTAAATTTCACCCCACTTCTAAAATTAATTCAGGAAGACCTCCATTGCTGGGTAAACCTACCACTTTCCATCATGGGCAGGATAGCCACAATCAAAATGACAATATTACCCAAAGTAATCTATCTACTTTCAGTGACCCCAATACAACCAACCACCGCCTGGTTTAAATCCCTAGATTCAGCAATTACAAACTTCTATTGGAAAAATAAGACTCCAAGAATAAAATTATCCACCCTTCAGAAATCTAAGAGCTAGGAGGATTAGAAGCACCAAATTTTGCATTATACTGTTTGGCAAATCATCTGCAATATGTACACAGATGGACTCACCCCAACCAATCCGATATCACCTGGCTAGACTTGGAACAAAATATATGTGATAACATTCAGATCGCAGACCTGCCTTTTTTTACCCAGACAATTAAAAAACACTCCTGTTTCAAAGCACCCACAATTAGCTCAAGTCTGACAGCCTGGTGGAAGTTCCACAATATTACTAACACAAAGCTTTCGCATCTGAAACTCACCCCAATTTGGAATAACCCTGATTTCACTTGCAATAATAAAACACTTAACTTCAATTACTGGAAAGATAAAGGTATTACTCACCTGCAACATATTTTCGTCAATGGCAATTTTGCTACATTTGAGGACTTGGTCCAGAAATTTGGCATCACCGACAAACAATTCCTACAATACCTACAGATTAAATCATTAATTAAACCAACCACTAACACTCCAATGGTCAATTTAGAAGTCGCCCCAACTATCTCACAACTAATTAATATTCCATCCTCCAAAAAACTACTATCCAAAATCTACAAAATAGTGATACAAACTAACTGGGAATCGGATTTATCTATTCACACTGATGCCGATTTCTGGACTCAAGTCTGCAAAAATACTTTTCTCATGACCAAAAATACTAACTTACAGCTAATACAATACAAGACTATCCACAGGACTCACCTCACTGGACGGAAATTATTTCATATGGGCTCCACCTCAGACATCTGTCCACACTGCACTCAAAACTGCAGGGACACATATATTCATGCACTTTGGCACTGCACCCCTATAAAACAACTCTGGGAAAAGGTTACAAGGATTTTATCTGCCTTTTTCGGCTGCCCCATCCCATCGTCCCCATCTCTCTGTCTACTTGGAGACATCTCCACAATCAACCTGAATCACATGAACAGTAAAATTCTGCTGGTCGCGCTAGTTGTTGCCAAGAAAACCATCTTCATGAATTGGAAAACAAAAAACAAAATCGATATCACTATTTGGAAAAACTTGCTTTTGGATCACATCTCAATAGAAATATCAAATAACCCCTCTAGAAAGAACTCAAATGATTCCCCATCCACTTGGCTAGTACTGTCCAAATTTCTAAATTCAAGTGCAATTTCATTTATTAATCATCAACCTTAGCAAACCTGCTTTATTATCGTCTGCCATACCCCTTCACCACTTAGATAACTCATCTCTCACAACATTACATATTTACAGCATTAGGGACAAATCAGCAGGATGTGGATAACTCTTTCACTCTCTACTACAAGCCTCAAAACGCTCACCTATATCTTCTCTCCAGAATGGCTCACCGCCAACCTGCAATTTTACTCTGTGCTGCTTTTGCCTCCAAGGGCCTGAGACTGGCTCGTGTGTGTGTGTGTGTGTGTGTGTGTGTGTGTGTGTGTGGGTGGGGGGGGGGGGGGGTGCTTACCCTGAGGGAGAATATGCCTCCCCTCTTCATCGTGCCTCCACAGACGACCTCCTCCACTGCAACTTCTGGGGCCGGCTCTACTCTGTACACCTCACTTTTTAATGCTCCTCATGTTAGATGGCCAACATTCACACTCCTACTTAAGAATTAGGGTGTGCTGAGTGGAGGGCCTGAAGAGGTCCTGCACTGTTGCCCCCACTTCTTTTTAATGCATCTCATATCATTCACTTAATCACACAATCAGTCAATAGGTAGGGAAATGGGTGGTGCTTGAGGTGGTTCTGAATAAGTTCTACCCCTTGCGCCGCACCTCTTTTAATGCACTTAGACTTAATTTAGACCCTAGAAGACATAACACAGGGATAGTGAGGTGGGTAGATGAGCTGGCCCGTCAATAGAATAGCAACTGACGGCGGGGACAGAGGAGAGCAGAAGTGGAGAGGGGTTCTGGCACTGTGTGCCTCTGGATCGGGTCCCCAGTCCCCACCCTCCACCCCCACGCGTTCGAAGCCTCACTCCCCCTATCTCCTAGGATTAATATGCTCCTTGGTCCCGGTGAGGGCTGGAGCAGTCAGAGGAAAGATCCGTTGAGCCTGACCCAACCCAACCCATTCCCTCTTATAACTAGGACACAGTACTTTAATTACAACAATTCATACTATACCAATCCTGCTGATTCCAACATTTCAATACAAAATACTCAATCATACACAAACTTACACGCATGGTAATGTCCATTCTAGCGCACACACACACACACACACACACACACACACACACACACACACAGCCGTCCTTCTCTACCCTCTTGGTAATCTATCCAAAAAAAAAAAAGGGCGCTATTTTTTTTTATTTTTTTATTGTCCTGTCAATTACTGTTCTTATTTGTTTTATGTTGAATGTGTGAAAGAAATAATAAAAATTATTAAAAAAATTAAAAAAAATAAAAATAAATGTTCATCCAGCAATTCCGTATATCATATTCTAGTGAGTGCCTACCTAGTCATAATATTTTCTCAAATATCATGAGCCTGCCTGGTGTTCCCAACCGTCCCGTATAATACGGAATCGTCAAGTATTTGAAAGAACAACATTGCGTTCCTTATAAAAAGCATACAGAATGCCGTTTGTACATCCCGCAAATTTCAGCGTCTGCTGAAAAATATATTTTGCGTGAGTTTTCGCTTGTAAAACGTTACACTGACGCAAGACTTCACCGAAGTGGCCGGAGGAAAGATCAGTGACAATCAGCGCACGTTTTCAGTGATGTCCCCGCTGTTTTTCAGTTGTTTTCCTATGTTAACAAGCTCAAGGACTAGGTGGGCATTTTTAACCGTTGCCCAGCGTCTCACGCCGGAGCCCCAATGAAAAAAGAACCCCATTTAAAGCTAGAATGTCCCATATTTGGCTAGTAGAAAGATGGAACCCCAATACCTGCCAAGACAGCATTTTAGCCCACTATTGTCTCAAAAACTAGTTCGCTGTATGTTTTGCCTTCATATCGGCAATCAGCAGCATTTTTGGAATGCACCAAATTACACAATGATGTATAGCAAGACCATCTCATTAGGTTTTGAGATTTATTTTTAACTAGATTATTAGGAATGTATGGAGGCCCTATGTTCTTCTAAGGATTATTTTTATTAGGGCCCAAGCACTGACAGTGTGGAGGCCCATTTGTTCTAAAGCCCGTTTCACACATACTCCGTGTGCAGTGCGTATATGGTACAGGAGCAGCACGTGCTATAGTGCTTTCACATATGCTGCGTTTGCAGTGCGCTACTGATCCACAGTTTCTGTGTGCCACAAAATCAAAAATGTGTAAGGAATTTTGATTTTAAACCCAAACGTTAACTTGTTTAAGGCATTGAAACAGTATGAACATTCATTTTAATCGTTGTGATTCTTTGTTTTACATGTAGTTCGAGTTGTTGACAGAAGAAAAGCTATCGCGCTATATCTGTTGCTAATAAGGAGAAGAATGATACGCATTTGGGTTCATTGTCTTTTTTTAGGGTAAAAAAATCATATATAATGGCATTTTGGGACTATAATCATACTTTTTGAAATTATTACAGTTTCTTGACAATCTATGTCTATTTTAATGTGAACAATGCGCTGCCACTTTAATTCAGTGCGGTGCAGCAAAGCAAAAATAGACTCGGTCCGTAAACCATCGCTGCACTGCTGTATACGCACCGCAACTGGGACGGATCGACTGACTGCATCCGCGTGCAGTGTAAAAGCTCTAACCTGTTAACATGGTAACGGAAAATAATACGCACCGTATACGCACTGCACACGGAGTATGTGTGAAACGGGCGTAAGGATTACTAGGACCCAAGCACTGAAAGTGCAGAGGCCCTATTTTTCTTCTAAGAATTATTATTCAGATAATAATTGGGGTTCAAGCCCCAGCACCACCAAGATGCCACTGTTGGGCCCTTGAGCAAGTCCCTTAACCCTATCTGCTCCAGGGGTGCCATATCATGGCTGACCCTGCACTCTGATCCCAGCTTAGCTGGGATATGTGAAAACTAATAAATTTCACTATATAAAAACCTGTGTGTATAATATGTAACCAAAATAAAGGATTCAACTCTTCTATTAGGGCCCAAGCACTGTAAGTGGTGTTTTCCTAAGGATTACTGTTAGCAATCTTTTCAAGGTTTCTGGGGCTTTTGGGTCCCTTAACATGCTCAAAAACTCCTGAAAATGTGTACATGCATCAGAATCGTCGACCATTAGAGCTTGGCACACATTCACATGGGGGTCAAGAGGGGGTTCTCTGCCGGCCCCCTGAAAATTGGATTTTTGGGAGGCTCTGTAGCGCATGTCTTTTCATCTACTGTCACCAAACTTTGTAGACATTTGGGCTGCATGGTTTGGGGAAAATGTCATTGCGTGCAAATGGTATTATGAGTCAACTTGCTTGGTTATCAAGGAAAATGCACATAGATTACTGATAATGCTGAAATGTGTATTTTTCAACTCATACAAACTAGCAACAACTATAAATGCACGTTGTTTTCAAATTAAAATATTTGTACAAAATCAAATAATATCTTCGCATTACTGCAAACTTGTTATCAATATTATACCTAAATAAAATAGAACAATAAATAAGAACATACAAATTTTCACGAAAATAAGATTGTCCAAACAAACAGGGACATTTAAGCAGGATGTAACATGTACTTTGTAGAAAAGGAAACTGGAAATAAGTGTCGTTCAGTCAATCAAACTATTAAAAGTGTTGTTGTGTGTGTATTAGTGTTGTCACGGTACCAAAATTTCAGTAGTCGGCACCAATACCAATGAAATTTCACGGCACTCGATACTATTTTCGGTACCAAAGCAAAACACAAAAACAGGTTACTACACAACACTCTTTTAATAACGAAGTCTACAAAACATTAGCAGCATAACTAAGAACAAAAATATGCCATTGAGCAACACTTTAATTTTAAATATATTATTTTTTAATTATAACAAAACTGTACAATGTATGCTTAAAGTATTTTTGAACACTTATATGAGATTTGCTTAAACTTTTACCAAGTTGACTGTTGTTACGGAAGTTTTTACCAAGTACTAAAAAACAAAACCTAAATAAACAAGCATACAATAGAAAGAATAAAAACAATTTCCAAACTAATGTGCAAAGAGCTCTCTTATTAATAAAGCTGCATTTTGCCATTTTTCTTCATGATAAGAAATGCATATGGACATATATAGATATTATGATTAAATAAGTTCTAATCGAGCTGCATTAAGCATCCCTGAGGCAGAGTCTCTCTCAGCCGGGTGAAGTTTCAATCTCTCCCCCTTAGATTGGGACATTCGCACAATTTATTGAGGCACTGACCACACAGAGAAATGCCAGTTTCTGAGTTTATAGTTATTAACATGATCTGCGTCTGTATTATTTGAACTTTAATACAGCTATAATGCATTAAATTGTACTGCGTTTAAGATATAACGCTGGGATGTTTCCTTTAAAGAGCTCCGCCTCCGCTTATTCCACAACGGTACATGCTTCTGAATGTACTTTTTTATATAATTCCCTAATACTTTGGGATCTACATAAAATAAACTGTGAAAGTTTCGAGTGCACCTGGACTGATCTGTGTAATTCTTCCTCCATCAGGCGTGAACTGCTGCTCTCACTCGTCATCATTAATGTTTATTGTGATTTCATGTTACGTTAAATGAGATCAAACGACTATTCAACAGTTTTCTCGTCAATTATGTATTTGACGATGTCGATAATGTCGACTAAACGTTTCAGCCCTAATGCAAAAGATAATATGCTTTTAACCCTAGAACTATCACAGCGGTCATTTTGACCGTTTTTAAATTTTGCAATGTAATAACTTAAGTCATGGTCCTATGGGTTTTATTTTTCTTAAATGTGTGTATATTTTATTCTAACATTGTTATTTTATTAAAATTTCAAATAAAAAAAAAAAAAAAAGTGTTCTGAGTGTTTCTACCTTGAATGGCCATAACGGTCATTTTGACCATGAATGTAAAGGAGCAAAGGGCGCTGTTCACCACGGAGGTGCTGAGGAGTGACAATGCAAAGCTCACAGTTTATCAGTGCAAAAGAAGGAAAACAACACAGCTGTTGCCATCACAAGTGGCCAAAAGGCGAAACCAGAGACAGTGACATACATCAACAGAACCAAGTTCGGAGTAGATGAGATCAAATGGCGAGGAAATACTCTGTGAAAGCACCCACATGTAGATGGCCAGTGGCTGTGTTTTATAATATCCTTGACCTGGCTGCGATAAATGCTTCCATCATGTTCAAGAAATGCACAAATGAGAGAATGTCACAGAGAATCTTCATATTGCGACATATGAACTTCGCTGCTATATGAGAGAGCAAAAGTGAATGACGTGCAGTGTTTCCCCCTAAAACAACCAGATGCCTTGTTCAAGTGAGCCCACTTTTAGGAGAATTTGTTCATAATGATTTTACAGCATGATATTTTGCTCACAGTAAAACAAATATTGCTTTCTAAATCAGTTCGTTTTCCCATAGTTTAGCAAATGTTCATATTCGTAACTGTTTTGGCCATTTTGGGTTAGGCCTATATGTATTTCATACTAAGGTTTTGTTTTTATAAGCTATTGTATTGATTTCGTTTTATTTTACAAAGAAAATAATAGAATATAAATAATCAAACTTGTATCTGTAATTACTACAATAGCAAGTTCTGTGGTTGTCGATGAACTAATACATTTTCACATTCATTAGAATTAAAATTTCGTGTCCTGGTGTTTATTATTAATATAACAGATTCATTTATTTAGGGATTTTGATTCCAGTGGTGGCCGCATAGGATTGTTTCCGATTCGTGTTGTCCAAACATTTCCAATAAATCCAAACATTTCCAATAAATCCAGAGCGTTGTAAAGTCCAAAAGTCAACATGTTTTGAAAAAGGATAGATGTAATAATTTCCAAAATTCACAACATGTTTTTATCTAACGAAATATTCTGTCAATCCATGTTTGTTGGCGTTTAGACTTTGAAAAACATTTTCACTGTGGTGAAAAAAAAAAAAACTTTCTGGACACGAAGCGAGGCATGCACCTTCCGGGGCAGTCTAGCAGCTAAAAAATATATATATATATATATATATATATATATATATATATATATATATCACTCACCTAAAGGATTATTAGGAACACCTGTTCAATTTCTCATTAATGCAATTATCTAATCAACCAATCACATGGCAGTTGCTTCAATGCATTTAGGGGTGTGGTCCTGGTCAGGACAATCTCCTGAACTCCAAACTGAATGTCAGAATGGGAAAGAAAGGTGATTTAAGCAATTTTGAGCGTGGCATGGTTGTTGGTGCCAGACGGGCCGGTCTGAGTATTTCACAATCTGCTCAGTTACTGGGATTTTCACGCACAACCATTTCTAGGGTTTACAAAGAATGGTGTGAAAAGGGAAAAAAATCCAGTGTGCGGAAGTCCTGTGGGCGAAAATGCCTTGTTGATGCTAGAGGTCAGAGGAGAATGGGCAGACTGATTCAAGAAATAACCACTCGTTACAACCGAGGTATGCAGCAAAGCATTTGTGAAGCCACAACACGCACAACCTTGAGGCGGATGGGCTACAACAGCAGAAGACCCCACCGGGTACCACTCATCTCCACTACAAATAGGAAAAAGAGGCTACAATTTGCAAGAGCTCACCAAAATTGGACAGTTGAAGACTGGAAAAATGTTGCCTGTCTGATGAGTCTCGATTTCTGTTGAGACATTCAGATGGTAGAGTCAGAATTTGGCGTAAATAGAATGAGAACATGGATCCATCATGCCTTGTTACCACTGTGCAGGCTGGTGGTGGTGGTGTAATGGAGTGGGGGATGTTTTCTTGGCACACTTTAGGCCCCTTAGTGCCAATTGGGCATCGTTTAAATGCCACGGCCTACCTGAGCATTGTTTCTGACCATGTCCATCCCTAGAAATGGTTGTGCGTGAAAATCCCAGTAATGAGCAGATTGTGAAATACTCAGACCAGCCCGTCTGGCACCAACAACCATGCCACGCACAAAATTGCTTAAATCACCTTTCTTTCCCATTCTGACATTCAGTTTGGAGTTCAGGAGATTGTCTTGACCAAGGCCACACTCCTAAATGCATTGAAGCAACTGCCATGTGATTGGTTGATTAGATAATTGCATTAATGAGAAATTGAACAGGTGTTCCTAATAATCCTTTAGGTGAGTGTGTGTTATATAATATATATATAATATATATTTTATATATAATATATAATATATATAATATTTTTGTATAGTTTAGCACCATTATATATTACAAAAAATATTGTATTATGTAGGCCTATCTGCGTTCCCTTGGCGATCCGTGCTCCATTTAATCCATATTATACTATTTTATTCCAATTGAGGATTTTGTTCGAGGATTAAATTTTTTTTTTTGATAATAAAATATTAATATATATAAAATATGATGACAGACATTAGAAGCTTCATTCTAAAACCTTAATAGAAGTTTCAAATGTAAATATGACATGAAAAAAAATGACATTTGGTACAGTCTAGTATGAACGGTCAGAATGACCGCTATGGCCATTCTAGTAGTTATAGAATTCTGGTAGTTCTAGTGTTAAACTCACCTGCTTTAGTTGCTTGAATAAATCCTGGTGTCTGTCTTTTATGTGCTTTAAGTTTGATGTGTTTCCTCCTTTCGTCAGAAAATTGCGACTGCAGCTTTTACAAATAGGTTTTTGCTGATGATGTTTCCCTAACCTATGAATTTCCAAACCTGGCTTTTTCCACTCGACAAGATTCAGTTGAGACTCCGCAGCAGCAGCTTTGCTTGTCATCTTTTGCTTGTTGTGAGCGTTCAAAACTTCCTGGCTCTGCATTAGTACCGGGTAGACCTGGTACTCGGTACCCCGGTACCTCCAGAAATTCTGGTGTCATAAATAATTTTTTGTTTCAGTACCGACTTGATACCGGAGTACCGGTATTTTTGACAACACGTGTGTGTGTGTGTGTGTGTGTGTGTGTGTGTGTGTGTGTGTATATATATTATTACACAACACACATTTTGTTGTTTGTTCTGGACAAATAACAAATGTTATTTTTCATCTTATGATGATCTCATCAATGATTCTACACGTTGCAAGCTGCAGAGATGAGAGACGAGCTTCTCCTTGTTAGTGTGCATCAGCCTCTTCCTGTCTCGACTCCCGCTCAGATTGGGTCTGTTCCGTGACTGGTTGAAGCGGCTCTGACCGCACAGAGAATTACAGTTTTGGAGTTTGTTTTATGTACATGGCACGCTCCCATATTTTATTAAGGATAAAATAAAGATATATTGCAAAGCTGCGTGATATCTGATTCTATCAGACACTTGAGTTGCAGACAGCGGGGGTTAGAGACGAGCGTCTCCGTGTTAGTGTGCATCACCCGGCGGAACTTTAAATCTCTACCGTCTCCACTCCCTCTTTATGGTTTCTCCTGTCTCATCCAGAGCACTGGATATGCTGCCTTGAGATGTTATGTTTCGCTACGCTATCTCATTTCAGATTAGCGATGGGCATTCTGGCTCTTTTCATAATTTGTGTTAAAACAATTCTAATTAAATGAAATTATACTCTACATTAACCACAATCTATTTAAAAATGCATTGATTTGTTATGAAAAATAATGCTATTAAACATTTTGCATTTAAAGTATAACTTATTGTATATAAACAAAGTGCATATAAATCTAACCATTCAAAATGAATACAAGCTGAACAGCATAATAGCCACCGCTGGCCAAATTGATGCCCTATGCCCTAAGCGTGATATGAGCGTGAAGCGATCGTCTGTGTTCCACAACTGCTTCTGTGTCCTTGAATGATGTATATAGAGAGCGAGTAAGGGCAGCTGGTGGACTTGCTGATGCCCCCCTAGGGAGTTGATGCACTATGCAATCTGCATAGTATGCATGTAGGTATCGGCGGTACTGATAATAGAATAATGCACCATATCAAAGAAAAATAAATAATTTGCAAAACTGCAGCATTCCAGAAATTAAAATAAATGTAAAAAGTATGCTATTTCTCGTGCATTTAAAGTATAACTTTTCAATGTATATAAACATGCAATACAATGTATATAAGTGCATATAAATGTAATAATTCAAATACAATCTGAACAACATAAGTTGGCTCCGCCCTCCCTCACACATCTTTGGTTCATGGTTTGACACTGTGTGTCTGATTGACAAGAACAACAGGTGAGACTTTTAGTCTTGAGCAGACAGTCAGAACTAATGTGTGCGCTTGAGCATTTAGGCCTATATTATTTTATTTGTTTGTTTTTTGTTGTTATTTTTAAATTTTTTAATTATTCATATGTTTATAAATGGATTCTGATATGCGAGCCAGCTCCCAACGTTCACCTACAAGAGCTGACTCATTCGCGAAGGACCCATCACCATTTCAGATGTGGGTTTCCTGACACGAAAGGACAAGTTGCCCACCTGTTTCTGCCCTCTACAATATTTGCAGAACATGACGTTGTTTTCGAACTCTAGCCATGCGAACATTTTGAGCCAATTTGCATTGACTATATGTTCTTCGTCCACCATCTACAGTGGACGTTGAAGTGACAGCTGGGGTCACGGTAGCTTCGTTAACGTTGTTCTCAGCAACCCTAATGTTAGCCGTCTCGGGTAAACCTTGTGAAGAGACTTCATTAGTTGAACCTTGCGAATCCCCTTTGCCAAAATCCTCTTCTCTTTTTTGCTTAAAATAAAATGCGACGTCGCCTATACAATACTTTTTCCCATTTTTCACCTTTCTCTCTCTGACTGGACCACGTCATCACAGAAAACTCTACTGTGGTTGGCACAAGCCGCTTGTGGGATGTGGGTCATGTAATTTTTAAACATTTAGCTTAAAAAAGGGGGTACGTTTGTAATATTTAATCGCACACTGTGCTCGTAAAAACATTTTTCTGGTTGGCACATATCTATTTTTAGGGGCAAATGCGAGTGAAATACTCGCACTGTAGAGCCCTGAGCTAGACAACTTTCACCCTCTTAGTCTTGGGCTCTGCCCAACAGGAAGCTTGCCATGTTGCATTGTTTGAAAACACATGCTCTGGAGTTTGCAATACTCCTAGGGGATTTATGTGACCGGCACCAAACATGGGCAACATCATGCCAAGACATTGAAGATGCTAAATTGCGAACAGATTTTTGATATTTCAAACCGTGTTGCCATGGTGAAGCGATTAAATTAATGGCAAAAATTGAAAGGGGAAGTGCTCATATCTTCAGCGTGCGATTTTTAGATCAAACTTACGATTTCTGTTTTGTATTGGGGCTGATCATATGGATATGACCATTGTGGAGCACAATCATAGCTCCACCAACTGGCAACAGGAAGTGTGGAACTTTTTACAGAATAGCACTCATTTATCTGAACAACTACTTCCAATTTTGTTTTATATTAATGTCAAGACATTACAGATTTTGAAGGTATTTTCAATATGTTAACTGCAGTTGCTATGGCAATGCATTAAACACTATTCCTTTATGTATATTCATATTCATGTTTTTGAGGTACATTGCATGCTTGAATTGATCTTTTGCACATGTTGCCCCCCTGACCTGGTGGGTGTCAAGGGGGTGTGTGTTCTTAAATCCTGTATGCAAAAACAATGAGGCAGAAATTTTAGCTTGTGTTCAGCTCGACTGCAGTATTTATTCTGCAGCGCTTGCCTCCTAAGGTTTTTAAGTTCCTCCCAAGTGCTGTGCGCCATCTAGTGACCTCTAAGTATCTACCCACCACAGTAGCAAGTACACTGCAATAAAATTGACATTTTAGTAACCATTTAAGATGCAATATTATAAACAAATTATATGGGTCTATTTAAACACATTGTTTATTTTAGCAATAAACCATAGTGAACTGTACTATTTCAATAACTTTTTAACATCTCTTATTGCCTAACTGTACACATTTTTCTTTAACCCTTTACACTCTCCCCTGCTTTTTTTAATGTCTCCTGACATTTGACTATGTCTTAAGATATATGTGAATCTTTGTCAATATGCATGGGTGAAGCAGCTGTAATAGTAAGGGTGTGGATGTGTGAAGTACGGAAGAGGAACAGTATTTCCTGGGATAGGGTAGCTTGGCAGTAGTGAGTTTACCCCTGCATTCTGCTGCTGGTGAGATGGCTGTCCCAGTGTACCATAGGTGAAAAGTTTTCTTGGCTGGCCTTTGGGATTTTCTGACTGCCTCACCCTCCAATTGGTGTCCATCCTCCTCCACTGCCATGTCCACTTGTGGCCTGTCCTGTTGCTCTTCCTCCTCTTGATGTTCATCCTCCACTGTGTAACCCTCAAGAGCTCTGTCCTGTGTCTGTGATGTGTTTTGAACCTGATCCTGGGTGACATGAGGTAGGTGATCTGTCCACTGGCTCTTTTTTTTCCTCTTCCAGGGTACGCATCATCTGTAGAAGTGTGCGGTTCAGTCTCTCCACACTATTACATTGTGGGTGGTATATTGTGGTTCTTGAATGACCAATACCAGCCAGCTAATGTAACCTGTTGAACAAACTGTTCTCAAACTCCTTCCCCTGATCATGGTGGAGCTTCTCAGGATATCCATTTCTATTGAAATATCTTATCGGCTGCTGTTTTTCCCAATTTGTTCCTTGTTGGGTATGTTTGAGCAAAGCGCGTGAAGTGGTCAGCGAGGACCAGGATGTACTCCGCCTTGGCTTTGCTCCAGGTGGAGATAGTCGATGCACACTTACTCAAATGGACTGCTTGTGTATATGTGTCCCATGGGCGCTCTCTGTGGAAGATTGGGGCGTTTCTGTTTAATGCAGTTGCATCTTTTGTTTATATGGTCCTCTATATCCTGCTGCATATTGGGCCAATAAAACCTCTCGCGGGCGAGATGAGTTACTTTCTCTGCACCAATGTGGCCCATGTCATTGTGCAGGGTCTTTAGCACCATGGGTTTCCACTTCTCAGGGAGTACGAGTTGCCTGTGTTGTTCAGTCCACCGATAGAGAGTCCCGCATCTACTTCCATCTTATTCCATTCATACAGCAGACTCCTTGTCTCTTTCCTCATGTATCTTTTGTCCATTTTGTTGGGAATCCAGTTTTGAAGTTTTAAGGAAACAACTTCCAAGATAGAAGGTTCCTCTTGCTGTGCTGCACAGATGTTTTCTGGTGGAACTCTGGAAATACTCTCAGGCGGCACAACGTCTGCACTTCCACCATCAAGCTGCAAGGCTGCAACCCAAGGCACGTCACTGTCTTGAAGTGCTTTGCTGCCTTGCCATACTGCAGACACAACCTCAGGTGACATGGTCTCTGTGTGGTCTTCATGCCCTCCTGGAGTTTCACAGGGTACCTTGACAGTGTATCCGCATCTGTGTTCATCTTCCCTGGCCTGTACTTAATATCGAAGTGAAAGTCAGCCAGCTCACCAACCCATCTGTGTCCAACGGCATTTAGTCACATGCCAAGGACATATGTCAAAAAGTTATTATCTGTGAAAACTGTCAATGTTGGGGCATAATACAAGTAATCACGAAGAACTCAAAGTTTAGTGGAGGTGGTAATTTCTCTCGGCAGGTGTAAGAGTTCTTGATCATACCCAATGACCCACAACTTGTCCTGACGCTGGTATAGCACTGCTCCTAATCCTTCATTGGATGCATCAGTGTGCAGTATAAATGGGAGGTCAAAGTTTGGGTAAGCTAGGATAGGTGGATGAGTCAACATGTCAACTAGCTTGTCTTCTACTACCCTGTGCTGTGCTCTCCATGTGATCGGGGTTTTGGACGGGAGTTGTCCTTTTATCTGCTTTCTGAGCTCCGCCTTTACTTGTCTGATTTTTGGTATGACTGTCCTCTCCTTCCGTGGGTTTCTGCAGCAATTCAAACAGTGACTTAGCAAGTCGATAGAAGTCTTGGATGAAGGAGCAGTAGTACCCCAGAAACCCCAACAGGGACTTGACGTCTCCAACTATGCGAGGCTCTTTTTCTTTGAGTGCCATCACTGCTGCCAAATCCTGTGGATTGATCTTGACTCCTCCAGACACCAATCGGCCGGGGTAACGAACCTCTCTTTTAAACAACTCACTCTTGGTTGGTCTCAGTTTGATGCCATGTTCTCATGCGACTGGGAATTTGTTTGTGGTGGTGTATGTGATCCTCAAAGGATGTTGAGTAACTGAGCACATCATCGAGGTATGGAGCTCAGTATTCATCTTGAATACCTTCCAGCAAGCCCTCAATACACCCCTGAAAGCCAAATGGAATCCGTATTCGTGGCAATGGATGACGATCTGGGACGGTCTTCCGGTTCAGCCCTCTGAAGTCTACACACAGCCTGAGATTCTGCACATACTTTCACTTCCTTGTATAAGGGCTTGGGTATGGAGTTATAGCACATTTGAACAGGGTTGTTGTCCACCACATTGATTTTCAGCTGTAAGTTGGGTCTACAACCAATGTCTCCTCTCACAAACACATCAGACTCCTCAAAACATCTGGCGCACAATCTCCTGCTGTTGCTGATCAAGATGTTCTAATTTGACCGGAGGATTCCACTTTTCCTGTGTGTGAGACTCTGCTGAGCTGTTCGTTTTGCTGCTGGCACCACTGCTTGAGTTAACCTGTGTGACACACGTACGTATCACTCTTTGACTTTGCTGGCTGCTTAGATGGGGAACACAGATTGACTGACTGGTTTGCTGTCAACAATTTCTTCTATACAGCCTAAGACTGTCCTTGGTGGCTGCAAGATGTCATACTTGGTAGAGTTGCAGACGGGGATTGTCACAGCTTTGAAGGCACCATAGGGCACATCAACTAATGCAGGAAACAGTTGTAGTCCCTCCGGTAAGGCACTTTCTAAAGTGGGTTCAACAAGCATTGTTCCTCCCTGTGGCCACGATCTGACGCAACATTTCCGTTCACATATTTGGCCACTTGGAACTGTAAGACCTTTCTTCCCCACTTAAATAGTGTCATTTACAGGCTTTTCTTGGACTGGAGTATCACTGATTAACAAGACAATGGTTTCAGCTGTATCTTGATGGAGCTTTAATTCCTCTGCTAGCAAATCTGACACTGACACTCCCTGGCTCTTCAATTCTCTCTAAAATTATTTCTCTATCACATTGAATCCTAGCAATAGGCCACTAACACAGCTCTGACTCACTAGCATGGGTAAATTAATGGCTACTTAACCATGTCTTGCACTTTGATTTCCACCAATATTTCAGCCCACCCTTCAAAAGGTACATCTGTGCCATTAGCAGCTTTGATTCTCAGTGGATTATCTGGCAGTAGGTCTTTGAGTGACTGGATTTTAATGTTGGGTAAGTGTTTCTTTAGCCAGGACTTTTCCAGTATCGTAACCTGAGCTCCACTATATAGTAGCGTGTCAGTCTGCACACCATTGAGAGAGCAGGTTAGCATACACTTCTAGCATACACATCAGTTTTGCTACACGATTTCCCTTTCTTACTGTTTCAATAGTGACTGACAATTAGTGGGAGTCATGACTGGTTACGGAAGCAGGGGACTCTGGCTCTTGTTTGGTCACTGTTGGTCCCTCCCCAGTGATCCCATCACGTTTCCCGCAGGCTTAGTCTTTGACAGGCAGCTGACAGCTCTGTGTCCTTCCTGGCCACACCTGAAACAGTGGTTGCAGCTTGCAGTCCCTCAAGCTAAACATGGCTTGCATTTCCCCATAGTGGTGGACTTGGGTGATTGCACTGTACTTGCGGGGTTGGCCTGTGACTGCACTGGAGTGCTGGCCATAGGGGTGAGAGCCTTCTCTATAGTTTTTACTAAGGCTGAGACATGTGCTGTCAGTTCGTGTATAGCTGTGCGGTTCGCCTGGACTTCAGCTTGAGTTTGAAGAACACTGGCTTGAACTTCAGCTGGAGGCCGGACTGCATGTGGTCTCTCCCCTTGTTGCGTGGCATTGACCTGAGACTGTTTTGTGTGCCTGTCTCTCAACCTCTTCACAAACTGATTTTGTCATCATCTCTAAGATAATATCATTAGTTACACTTATATTGTTAAGGAGAGGTTTAAGGTCTCGCCTCATGGTACCTGTGCCTTGCAGAGACTGAGATGCTGCTACCGCAGATAATAATAAAAAAGCTTCACGCAGGATGCACCAGTTTAGTGTAAATAAAGCGTTTAGCGCACAGAAGCAAACTGATCCCAACTCCGAGCACTTCTGTTACTCTAACCGTGCATTAAGACCAGAGGTGGCGAGAGCGTCAAAATTTGCTCTGGCTGCCCTGCCAACAACGCTATCAAATTCGTGGACGCTCTGACGTATTTGAAATGGGCGGCAACGTTTGTTGAGTGCTTGTTTTTGTGAACCTATATTTAAAGGGGCCACAAAACATCCAGACATGTCGACCAAAATATTTGAATATATTATTATATCATATAAACCATAATATCCACTTCATCAACTCACCTGGCACACTAACACATTTGTCCACTCATCGTTGTTTTTATTTTATTTATATCCCTGTAATAAAAGGGGACAGATCAAATATTACGGGAAAACCCGCCACGGAGATAAGTTTCTCCACCATTTTGTCTTCAGAACTAATGTTTGGTGGGAACCAAAGTTTACACTGTTGTGTTCTCTAGACTTCGCTAGAGCGGAGCACTTCTATATTCCAATAGGTTGTGGCAACATCGAAGAACAATAGTTGTTTATCAGTTGGTAATCTTTGCTTTTAATTATTATTCTATAGGCGGACACGCAGTAGTCTAACCTAATTTATGTCCTTATTTTCACAACATAACTTAAAGATTGGAAAGGAGGAAGCTGGGACCAGCTTGACAAACAAATAGACGTTTTACTAACACTTTTCAGTGTCCAAAGAACCGAACACGCATCACTTTTCAGCCAGTTGTGTCAAATCATAACAACATTCAGACAAGCTTCGTAAATCTCTCTCTCTCTCTCTCTCTCTCTCTCTCTCTCTATCCCATCTAGCGGTTAGTGATTGGTCATTCATGAACTATTTGTTCATTTTGAACATATGATTTATGTGACTCAGAAGCACGAGTAGTCTCCAAGGGATTCGTTAATTTTTTTAAATCATTTGTTATGTGAAAACCGCATAGGCGCTGTAAAGGAATCGGAAATGATTAGTTCACCTTGAGTCTTTTGCTCAGTCATTCTTTCTTTTTTTCATGTGACTGCTGTATACAGATTCCACAGGTGAACTAATCTTTCTGTTTCTCTTTATTTGTCCTTGGCTGCATTATAATATTTTCCTTTTTGGGACTATAATCAATATGGCTAAAAGACTTGTGTGCTCATTAAAATCTACCTAGACCAACTTAACACCTAGGCCTAATGCGTTGAATTGATAATTTAAAGCAATTTTAGGGATATATAAAAATGCTAAATTACTTCATTACAATGTTATCTTACGATCAAATTTTTTTAATAAATAATTACGTGAAATTATAGCAAATTAATCAGTTGGCAATAAAACAAAAAAATAAACAATTAAAAGTGTGTGCGTGCGTTAATCAGAAGGTCATTGGTTCGAACCCCACAGCCACCACCATTGTGTTCTTGAGCAAGGCACGTAACTCCAGGTTGCTCCGGGGGGGGGGATTGTCCCTGTAATAAGTGCACTGTAAGTTGCTTTGGATAAAAGTGCCTGCCAAATGCGTAAATGTAAATATATAGCAGACCTCTGCCTGTCCTATGGAGGGAGCGTTAGCCAGGTGAACAATCCACAAGACTTTAATGCCATACTTTTCAGTGTACATCAAAACATAAACATGCTTCTCTACACAATAGACAAACACATTCAATAGTCTTGCTTTTCAGCAGTCACTGTGGCACAGTCACACACAGCTCTGTCTGTCCCTGTCTGCTGCGGTCTTCTCTCCTTAAATACTCCCACCGCTCCCTGAAACGCGAGACAAACCGGTGGAAATTGTTTGCCGCTCTGCCTTGACACTGCTCGGCCATGCCCTGCTTGCAACAATATAGATTGATAGTAGAGGTGTAACACTTCAAATTTCTCACGGTTCTATTTTTATCGCGGTTTCAGGGTCACTGTTTTGGTATGGTTCGGTATTTGTTATGTACAGAAAAATAAATATTACTGCCAAACCCAAAATAAATATATTCTATTTGGTAACGGACACCTTCAAGAAGATTTGCCCTAACTAAAAATCACTATGATTTTACAGCAGTAAATGGTATTTGTAGTAAAATCATAGTAACCACAAAGTTAACTTGGTTACTGTCATGTTACAACACGTAAAACAATTGTGACCGCAGTCATTGTTACTTCAGTCATGGCTAGGGCTGGGGCGGTATGGATTTTTTCTAACCGTGGTTGAAAAGCAAGATATTCCCGCGGTATAGCGGTAAACCGCATTAAATACATTACATTTGATCAGAGAAGTCCCCCCCCCCGACAGACTTTGGCGCACACATCAGAAGTCGCTTTTGATAGACAGACTTTAAATATTGTCACCTACATCCGAAGAAAAAAAACGAGCACAATTTTAAATAGTCAAATTTTCATCAAGCAGTAATTTGGCATGAACTAATCACTGTATAGATTTCCTTATTTAAGATTATTCTCAGATACATTCGCATTGAAGATGGGTCAGACATGATTTTGACCACTTTATTAAGTTTTGTTTTGTAGAAAGCCTTTAACTTAAAATTTCGTTTTGTATAAATTGTATCTTAATTTTAATCACTGTTTCATTAACTAATTGCCTGGAATTAATAAATAAGAAGCAAATATAGCAGACATATAATCAGTTTGCCGATGTGCGTTACTATTTATTTATTTATTTTTATCCCTGTGCGCCAATCGGAAACTGACTTCACTGCTGATATTCTGGGGATACAACATAGCCAATAGGCTATAGCCTACTAGGGACTTTAGCCTTTAAAATATCTTTGCTGCATTGGATCAGTCTCCTTTCTAGAACAGCCAAGAGCTTTCTAGCCTCGCGGCAGCAGCGCCTTGCATCGCTCAGACCTTAAAACAGTCAGCGCCGCGGATGCGGTTTTGAAAATTTATAAAAAAAACGTTGGTGCGGACAGAAGTTTTGTGATGCGGTTGCGGATTAAATAATAATAGCCCATCCGCGCATCTCTAATACAAATGGAATGTTATTATGTGTCATGGAACATTGCGCTCCCCAACTCACGAAAGGTCGGATTTGCTCCATATTTTCATAAGTTTTGTTTAGAAAACCTTGAATCCATGTAGGCTAATATCATTAGACATAATCCATGTCATTAGAATCAATGAATCCATGTCATTAGACACAACGTGCACACGTGCAGGCCAATGTTTTTTTTGTTTTTGTTTTTTTGCGGTGACGACGGTGACAAGCTCAGACCCGCGGTTGGAGTCACGTGACCGCGGTATTGCGGTAATGCGGTAACCGTCCCAGCCCTAGTCATGGCTACTACAGTATTATTGAATAAAAACATGGTTAATTTTCATTGTGTCCTTACAGGGTTCCCGCAGGTCCTTAAAGTCTTAAAATGTCTTAAATTAAAATTTGGGTAATTAAGGTCTTAAATTGTCTTAAATTTACCGTAAAATTGCTGTAGGTATAAAAATTTTTGCTGGTGCGCTTAATGGCGATGAGAAAGCACAGTGGCCCACTGTAAAACATCTAATAGTTGATTAATTTAGTATTGTGTGAAATGAGTCTCCGCAATTTAATAGCAGTTTACGGTACGTCGGCTACAGACGCTGACGTCAGGCTGCGTGTCGCCATTGCGCGGTTGTCGATGTGAGGTTCAAAATGCAAAGAAGATGGGGAAGTGCAAATTTAACGACAAGTGGATGGAAGAGGATGCATTTAGGAGGTGGTTGGTGCCGGCTGAAAACGACAATGAGGCAATGTGTAAATTATGCAAAAAGAACTTTTCATTAGGGACCATGGGGCTCAAAGCCGTCGAGTCGCATATGAAAGGAGGAAAGCACCAGTGTTACGTTGCAGCAGCTAGCCATAGCGGGGCCAGGTTAATCCCTGCATTGTTTGCAGCACGACCTAACGACGTTACAAGTTCAGACGCCACCTCTCAGTCGGCTATAACAAGTTTCATTTCACCGCCAGACACCCAAAAGGCAGAGGTACTGTGGGTTCTCCATACTGTGACGAGGCACAATTCATTTAAATCTAACGATGACATACGTTTTTGCTGCCATGTTCCCCGATTTGCAGCTTGCAAAGTCATTCACCTGTGGTGAAAATAAAACGGCACATGTCGCCAAATATGGCATCGCTTCATTCATCAAGAAGGAGCTATCGTGCAACGTTAGTGAGAAACAATATGTTGTCATGCTTGACAAAAGTATGAATAAAACGACAAAGAGCAAACAAATGGACATTCATTTGCGATTCTTGACTTTTCAAACAGTTATGTACATTATTTGTCAACTTTCTGGCTTGGGAAAGGCTTTTTTGAGGACTTTCATTATTGAGCTTATTTATGATGCAGACTGCTTTTAAGTGTTGGAAGTATTATTATTCTGTCTCCCACTGAGCCATGATTGAGTCCGCTTCAAGCGTTATTATTTTCATTATTCTATATGGTTCCTTCATGCAATGCATTGTGTTTAGTGTAATCCAACTTATGTTATGTTGCCTATGCATCACAAAGGAACAAAAAAAAAATGAAAATGCCAACTGTGAGCTTTGATAGTTTACATCTATATTGGCCAAAGAGTGTTGGAAGGGTTATTGTACTGTCTCCTAATTTGAAAAAAAAGTCTCATGAAAAAGTATTTTTGCAGAGTTTACACTCTGCACATAATTGATAACAAATGGAAAACCTTAAGTTTTGATTTCCATTGTAGGAGGCAATAAATTGAGTATTCCAAATAAATTGACATTTTTGGGTCTTAAATTATATATGTTGAGGTCTTAAAAAGCATTACATTTTACTTTTAAAATGGTGCAAGAACCCTGCCTTAACTAACAAAAAAAATGCTCTAATTACTAACTCAACATTTAACTTAATACCTGCATTTATGCATCAACATAATGTGCATTTCATATTCAACTCAACATATATTCAGAAGTTGTACATCACTATAGAATGAATAACCATGCTGTAAAAATGTATGCTAGAAGAGATGTTATAAAGAAACATGAGTGTGTTAATCGTATCTCAGGTGTTGTCAGCGTAAATAATCAAACATCGATGTATTACAAGTATACGGCACTCGCGTCAAGCAATGTCTGCAAACAGTGCCTGTTTTGTAGAGGTTTTGTGACCATTGCTGTTTTGATTGACTGCAAAATGAAAAAGTTCCCAGACAGGAGACTTGAATGACGCAGGGGCTTCTTTCTTGTGCCTTGTTTTCTCAGTTTGCCATTTTCAACTTCACACTAATGCATGCAGAACTGTGAATCATCAACTGATTTAACAAATTTACAATTAATAGGACAACTTCTCATTGTAGAGGACCTATTTTCACCTACAGTCATCAAAATTGGTACATGTATAGTTCTCATAAAGCTGAACTTTGATTCTCAGTCATTAGCTCTGCCGAACAGGATGTTGGATATTTTGGATTTTCTGAAAATGGCAGGCTCTGAACTTTTAAATAGTCCTCAGAGGGGATTCATATGACTGGCACCAAATCTCTGCAACATTATGCCAAGACTTTGTAGATGCTAAATTGCAAACCAATTTTTGATATTTTGAACTGTCGCCATGGCGAAGCAATTAATTTATGATGGAAAATGGGAAGTGCCTTATCTTCTATGTGCATTGTGTGATTTTGATAAATTCCGCTGTATGTTTGGTAATGGGGGCTGATCACATTTATGTGGCTATAATGGGTCACAGTCATAACGGCACCAACTGGCAGCAAGAAATATGGCACTTTTAACAGACTTTGAAATGGCCCACTTGTGTACATGAATTGCTTAAATTGTTTAGAATATTGTCAAATGCCAAATGTTTGTATCCACCTGGCATTGTTTTCCGAAAGCCATCTGGTGGAAATGGACCCATGGTGCTTGGGCCCGATATCGCTGCTTGCAGCTATATTATTATTTATGTGTTATGGTAGTTTGGTTTACTCAATCTGCATATGCATATTTGTTTTAGGTTGTCATTTAATGCTGAAAATTCTTAAGATGAAGTAAGGGAGAACTGTTTTTAGTTAGAAAGGAGCAATGTCACAGACATGGGTCTTCTGTTAACTTCATAGACTGACAAATCTGTGAAACATTATTCCAGGCTCTGTGTTGTTATTTATTCAGAGACAGTGTGATCAGTTTCTAAACTCATGCATGTTATGTGTTCTCATCAGTTGGCTGAGCTGAAGCAGGAATGTGCTGCTCGAGGGCTTGATGCTAAAGGAAATAAAGCTGACCTGATTGCCCGGCTGCAGGCTTACCTTGAAGAGCATGGTATGTGTCGGCCTTTTTAAATGAAATTCTTCTACATGTATTGCTGTGGGATGGAAGTATCAGGCTTTAATATTTTAATCACAATAGATATCCGATATTAATAATGAATAACTATGTCTGATGCAACATAATGATGGTGCGTGCACACACACATAGATGGTAAACTTTTAAATGAGCATAATAGATTTGCATATCGTGTAATGTTAAGATATTGCACCAATAATTATGGATGAAATGTCATGTGCAGGCAGATAAGATCCATGTTTAAATCAAGCAGCATCATCAATTAAACTGTCTAATAGTAGAGCGTAAGGTGGGGCTGAGTACCGATACAGATATTCCGATTCACAAGCTCTCGATTCCGATTTGATATAAATTAATATGGGTACATTTCAGTTATAATGTCCCTTTTTCTTACATATGAAATGCATTTACATTGATTTGTTGAAAACATTTGCCTAAAGGGGGCGCTGCTACAACAAAAAATGCTCATAACTCCGCAACTGTATTATCAATGAAGTTGAAAATTTGTATGGTTCTTGAAGGGGCCAAATGCTTACATAGTCTACAATATGACTCAGACAAATAAAAAAACGTGGCCACCAGCAGCCAATCATATTTCAGCAAAATGGCTGTATAAATGGTGTGTAAATTATTGTATATTATCCAATTTTACCTGCTATTGTGAACTACATCTAGGACTCCCTAGGTCAATAATTCTAAAATAAAAGATGAACTTTTGTTATTTAGGGGTTGCATTTATCATGTGGGTTTGACCAAGTCTATCCAAAAGCCTATAATTCCTAAAATAAATATTCTAAATTCTAAAACCTTTTTGGAGATTGGGTGTTTTGTGGCTTTACAACAGTTAAAAAGTAAAAAAAAATGACCACCATAACAATTAACCTGTTTCAGGATCGTTGAACACAAGACATCAGTCATATTTAACAAAAAAAGGTGGGTGTGGACAATTTTACATAAATGACAATAACTCTTGAAGGAAGTGAGATCTTCACCAAACTTTTTGCATGCTGAAGAGGATAATCTTTGGTCGCTCAGAAAAGTTGGCGTGGTTTTACCACATGGTGGCACTATAAAAAAAAAAAAAAAAGAATTGAAATTGGCTGTAACTACGCAACCGTTAGTCTGAGTTTAAAATCGGCATGCTGTGTCTTTGTCCAAGGTGCCATGACTGCCTTTGAGGATATTGGCATATCTAAAAAACATGGCCACCATCGGCCAATGAAATTTGAGCACCTATTAGACAAGGTTAATGGAATCTGGAAGAAATCGGTAAAGTTTACGCCTCCGTAATCATGCTGACTTTCACACTTAGACACAAAATGCATATCATATCTTAGATCTCCTCAGAGGTCGACCGACTAATCGGCCGTTTTTTTTACATTTTAACATAATCGGCATCGGCCAATATCCAAGTATATCAAGCCGATTATTAGGCAGGCGCATCTGTGGGCAGCCTAGTGTTGTTGTGGAACACGTGTTCGACGCATGCTGCCCCTAGAGTCATTTTCCAGCAGAGTGAGCAGACCTCATCCAGTGCCTATGGAAGGAGCCAAGTTCCTTGGAGAAAACAGTAAGGATTAAATTTGTATAACTACTTTATATTTAATTAAAAGCTTTTGATATGTTACTGCCAACTTCAAGAAAAAACGCGAAAATGATGTCACAATAAGCAAGCAAGAATTTTGCAATTACAAACAGTGAATCTGAGACTTTTATTTGTTCTGTTTGTGTGTCTTATATTTGAGCGGGTTGTCACTCAATGCAGAGAAATAATTAATAAAAAAGATACCAACGTGGCTATTGAAGGACTGGCTTTGGTAAGCTCTGACGTTATCTGTTCTGCTGTCGGTACTGGAGAAATTAAGAAAATACATTTATTATTGCTATAAAGAGAAAGTTATTTTATCTCGCCAGCCATTTCTATGTATAATAATATTAAACCATTTGTCTGTGATGCAATTTAGCTATTCGCAGTCAGTCAGAGAGAGAGAGAGAGAGAGAGAGAGAAAGAGAGATGTCTCTCACGCGGTGCTACAGCGAGCACAACAAGAGCCCTACTTAATGAGTGACAGAACGAAACATTCAAACATAGCCTGGTTTAGATCTGTGATTATTAGTCTGATTTTATTTTAGATTTTGCCTTCCAAAGATTATAAAAATAATATTTATACATAAGCCGCATTCTGTATAGTGCAACTTCCTTCCCTTCACAGCGGTGCACTGACATTTCTCCCTAAAACTCAAACTTAACGTCAGAATCAGCACGATCGGTGATTGTTGTAAAATGCAGTTTAGCGACTGTTGCTAAATTGCGGGACGCGTTTAATAATAAAAAGAGCGCAAGAGATACCGTTCCCAAGGCGGTGCGCGCTCCGATATAGACCACAACGAGACAAGCAAAGTAGGCTATAGGCTACATTTGGGTTTCATGTGCGCGTCTAAACGATCAAATATACACAAAAATATGTCAAAACGACCGGCTTGGAGATTCACTTAAACACAGTTTATGTCTTAAATGGACGTGGTTATGGAAATAGTTGGAGAGAAAATATGCTGCATCAGGAGCCTATTAGATCTGCACTCGGTCTTAAAGGGGAATCTGTCTAATGAACATGCTGACGATTTAGCCATTACTGCAAATCAAACAACAAAAGGCAAAGAGAAAATCACTTGCAGCTCTTGAATGAATAACTTCTGCATTAATAAGCATTAATCTTTCTATGTTAAACTATGCAGTGGTATTTTACAATTGATTACTTTATTAGATTTCTTTTTAGACCACACCTGAACAGTAATGTTAGTAGACCTTCCTGAAATTAAATCACTGTGCCTATATAACGTTTATCTTTTGTGTAATTGGTTATCTTTTGTTTATCTTTGTTTAAAATATATATATATATATATATATATATATATATATATATATATATATATATATATATATAACCAAAAGAACCGATAAGAATACCGTTAAATTACCGGATCGATAAGCAGTATCGGTAAGAGTAATACCATTAAAACCTTAACGATACCCATCCCTAGTTATACCTGTGCTTCTCTTGGATGCTCTGCATATTGGATTATGTGTCTGGATTGCCCCTTAATTAAAGCTGCAATTTGGATCTCAACCTTCGTGTCTCAGAGCAGTTCTTAACACCTGCTTTGTTTATTTAATATATTTGTTATTCATTTATTTATACAATGTTTTCACATTATACATTTTTAATTTAAGTCTACAAGTGCAGATTGGTCAAGTGTTCAATAAATGTATTTGAGAAATTTTGTCTCTCTTAAGTAATTATTTGTTACCTTTTATTTGAAAGATAAAATGTTCAAATAAGAGGTTAAAAACAAGCACATATCGGCCAAATATCGGTCAAAATAAATCGGCAGCATTAATTGGCCATCGGCCGATTTCAAAAGATCGGCATCAGCCTAAAAAAACCAATATCGGTCGACCTCTACTCCTCATTCTGAACAACTTTGCCTCAAGTAGCACTGCCGTCCTTCAAATTGTTTATTAAATATTCACGATTATGTAGGGCTGGAGGATATGGCAAGAAATATTATCGCGATATTCTTTTTCATATAATTCGATATTTATAACTATATTCAATCACATTTGCACATTGCACATTTTTTTGAATTTCCAAAAAAAGAGAAAACAAAATCCTAAAGTCTTCATAGTCTTTACAAAACTGCATTGGGGGCCCAGACACTGCCAATCCAGTGGTGTCTGAGGGATCTTCTATGAAAATATTACAATATTTTAGAGTATCAGTTGAGTTCAGTTGGATATGAATTAGGGATGCACTGAAATTTCGGCTGCCGAAAATGGCACTTTCGTTTTTTTGGCCGAAAGAGGGAAAAAAGGCCGAAAATATGAGCCAAAAATACCTCCCCGCCCCTCAGTGCTCAGATTTCACTCTGGATCGATCTAGCCCTTATCACAGCGCTACCAAACAAAGGCCGATCATGTCAGCGGTGTGGAAATTTTTCAAAGTTTCTGATAAGGACATCAAATTTGCAAGAGATTCTACAGGAAAGTGTCACAACTAGCACAGCTACAACACAACTTGAGGCGTATCTAGCGGAACTACGCCAGAAGCGACAATCCCCTTGACTACGGTCGCATAAACAAGGACCGCTTTCCTTTGCTTGCGCGGATTGCACACAGGTATTTATCTGCCCAAGCACCAGCACAGAGAGTGAGAGACTGTTCAGTGCAGCATCTCATGTTCTTGATGAGCTTTCAGACAGGAGAGACAGTCAGAAAGTTTAGCATTTTTTTGTTCTTGCAGAGAAACCTTTCACTTGTACTTAAATAGGTCCAATATGATGTGTATAGCAATTACATTACACTTGTTCTTCACTCGAGGATACATCTGTCGTTTACAGTTGAGGTTGGATTTAGTTCCAAGGAATGATACTATACGGGGGTTCAGGGGTATCTTCAGAGAAACTTAAGAAAATGTAAAAGTCAATGTACCATTTTTTTCTATTTTCATTAAAGTGAGAGACTAGGCTACAAACTAGTAATTGTTTTGTCTTTCATCCTTGTCAGTGATGATAACATCTGAATAATTTCACAAAATTAGAACCGAAATCTATATAGTTTATTATTAACGGCTTGGAACATGCTGATTAATAAAACAAAATTTAGAAAGAAAAATTCTTCTGGTCTTAAGGCACTCTGGAAACACGCACCTCATGTTTAAAAGAAGGAAAAGAAGATGCGGGTGCAGCCCGGGACAGGGCATCAGTGTAGCGCGTTTTAGTGCTAGAGAAAAATATTCAAGAATACAGCGCAGAAAGATCAGATATGATGTAACCGGCACTGTTGTTTTGTCGCGCTGCTCACTAGAGACAAGGAGTGGGCGTAACCATTGTCATGATGTCTTGCAGTCAAGATGGAATCAATCTAGGATCTGGAACGCGGTGACCTGTGTAGCGGGGCTAATAGCAGCTTCAGTGGAAACGCAGCCTCTGACTGTATGAAGCAGAAGAAATCCACACACAGCCATTCCCAGCGCTAGGGAACCGCTTGCCCTGTGCTGCTGTCAATTTTACAATCCACATCGCGAGCTTGACACTCGGCTTCCATTGGAAGGAATTGAAAGCGCTCGCTCACATTCGCTCACTATGCGCCAGTGGAAACCTACGATAAGAAAGCCAAACTGCTAGCGTTTTTAGCAACATGTGTAGATGTAGAACACAGGCTAAATATCTTATTGTCGATATTGTGGAGTTTTTTTCATATTTTTTTTTATTGCGATTTTAAATATTGATATCGTTTTATTGCCCATATTTACGATTATGTAAAAAAACATACTTTTGTGAACTAGTCCTAGGTGTATTGCTCAAACTCAATAAAACCAATGCAGTTCAATTCTCTACATCAATAGTTATCAAAAAAATTCGGAACTTCACCCTTTGGTTAGCTTTAACGGTCATTTAGAAAATGGCCGTGGCAAAATATACTCAAAAGCCTATAAATCCTAAACGAAAAGTCAAAACTTCACGAAAATAGGTGAGTACATGCAACATATGTTTTTTAAAGCTTTTTAACAGTTATATTGCCACCTATTGTCCAATCTCCATAAACATTTGTATTCTTCTTTAGAATTATATATTCCCATAGTAAATTACCTGTATTTGTTGTAAATGGTCTTTTCCATCTATGATCTACATCAGGGGTCGGGAACCTATGGCTCGCAAGCCACAAGTGGCTCTTTGTTAATCACGTGGATTGCCGGGTATCTCACCATTCACCAACAAATTAACTTTTAAAACTTTCTAGAGAGAATTTTCCAGCAGAAAGTGTGGGTGCGATTTTGCAAAGCTTTAAGTCAATGACAGTTTTGATTTCCTTCCGAATTAATATACATTTGTATCATACAGCTACTCCTAGTGAACAAGGAACCTGCCAAATGCAGATTTTTCATGCGGAAAGTTTTGCTGATGTGCCAGCCACTTTGGAAGGCGACCTGTAAGACTACTCTGAGTGATATATTACAAGAGATTAGTCACAAAGATGCACGTTTGACAAAACGTGATTACATTTTGAAGAACAGACAAAAGAAAAGCCGCTGATTTTAAATGTGTGGGCAGTGAGCTCTGCAGTTCACGAGTGCAATGAAAGTGCTTCAAAACACACACATTCATAGAATTCTGGGCCTCATTTACCAGTAATTATTGATCCTTGCTGTTATGAGTGATTTTATGAACATTTGTTTTTTATTTGCACTCAGGGTGTGATATAGCACCCACCACCTGCAAAATGTGATGAGCCTCAATCAGTTAGCGAGCTCCTGGTTCAAATGTATTTCATGTGTGGGTAAGTTTGTTCATCTACCTGCAACAGGCGGATGAACTGTAAACTGTCTCGGAGTGACACATGACAAGAAATGCTGTTAGTCAAAAGACGTGCTTGAAGAAACGCATTATTATATTTTTAAGAACAGTCAAAAGAAAAGCCGTCATTGCTCGTGTCTGATTCACTGTTTGTTCAGAGACCTGCAGCGGGACCCTGTCTTGTGAAACAAGCACATGTAACAAGTTATCTCTTTCTGTTTCATTCAACTGAAAACTGTTTGGAAGAATAATGTTGTATATGAGAATGCTGCAAATGATCTCCAATCATCTTGTGAGGTATTAACAGAGCAGTTCACTCTTACACATAGTGAACGCAACTCTGCAGGTTCAGTAATGTATATTTGTATTAAAGAAACACAAGACGAAAATGATTAAATCAAAGTAATTTAAGACACGTTCACCTTGAAGCTAAAATTTAATTATATTTTCTTTAGGCAGCATAAACTATTAATAAACGCAATACAAACATGTTCAATAAGAACACACATTTGGCAGCATTTTTTGGAAACACAAGGGAACTTATTAGGCTTATTTATTTTGATGATTATTATAACGGTCTTTAGTCCTTTAATTTGCACCTGTTGCTGCATACTGATACTTGCGTGATGGCAAATGGAGCCGTTGGAGACCGTAAATGTCTGTATTTGTGGAGGTGGTTATACAGTGCATCCGGAAAGTATTCGCAGCGCTTCACTTTTTCCACATTTTGTTATGTTACAGCCTTATTCCAAAATGGATTAAATTCATTATTTTCCTCAAAATTCTACAAACAATACCCCATAATGACAACGTGAAAGTTTGTTTGAAATCTATTGGCTTGTTCATGCGAGAACAGGTGCATGTGCGACACACCCGTAAGAGCTGCGTTGTTTACAACGGAGTAGGAGGAACACTGTACAGAAGCTTAGTTGGTTTTGGTTTAGATCTGAATTTTTATTTGTTTAACTCTAAATGGGGCATTTGTGTGCTCATCCTGGATGTCTCAACCGGGAGAAAAATGTGAGATTATATCCATAACATGCCAATGTGAGTTCATCACTTGAGGCCGCATGAACTCCGCCCTCTCTTGAATGTGCATATGGCTGCTGACCGGATGTGATAATTTGCATTTAAAAAGTACTTAAATATTGATCTTTTTCACAGCAAAAGCTATCGTTTGGCTTTAGAATTCACCTCATCTTTATATTATTTTATATAGCACTTTTGTGTATAAAGAAAAGCGAGATTTTATATATATATATATATATATATATATATATATATATATATTACACACTCACCTAAAGGATTATTAGGAACACCATACTAATACTGTGTTTGACCCCTTTCAGCCTTCAGAACTGCCTTAATTCTAAGTGGCATTGATTCAACAAGGTGCTGAAAGCATTCTTTAGAAATGTTGGCCCATATTGATAGGATAGCATCTTGCAGTTGATGGAGATTTGTGGGATGCACATCCAGGGCACGAAGCTCCGTTCCACCACATCCCAAAGATGCTCTATTGGGTTGAGATCTGGTGACTGTGGTGGCCATTTTAGTACAGTGAACTCATTGTCGGTGTTCAAGAAACCAATTTGAAATGATTCAAGCTTTGTGACATGGTGCATTATCCTGCTGGAAGTAGCCATCAGAGGATGGGTACATGGTGGCCATAAAGGGATGGACATGGTCAGAAACAATGCTCAGGTAGGCCGTGGCATTTAAACGATGCCCAATTGGCACTAAGGGGCCTAAAGTGTGCCAAGAAAACATCCCCCACACCATTACACCACCACCACCAGCCTGCACAGTGGTAACAAGGCATGATGGATCCATGTTCTCATTCTATTTACGCCAAATTCTGACTCTACCATCTGAATGTCTCAACAGAAATCGAGACTCATCAGACATCGAAATCGAGACTCATTTTTCCAGTCTTCAACTGTCCAATTTTGGTGAGCTCTTGCAAATTGTAGCCTCTTTTTCCTATTTGTAGTGGAGATGAGTGGTACCCGGTGGGGTCTTCTGCTGTTGTAGCCCATCCGCCTCAAGGTTGTGCGTGTTGTGGCTTCACAAATGCTTTGCTGCATACCTCGGTTGTAACGAGTGGTTATTTCAGGCAAAGTTGCTCTTCTATCAGCTTGAATCAGTCGGCCCATTCTCCTCTGACCTCTAGCATCAACAAGGCATTTTCGCCCACAGGACTGCCGCATACTGGATGTTTTTCCCTTTTCACACCATTCTTTGTAAACACTAGAAATGGCTGTGCGTGAAAATCCCAGTAACTGAGCAGATTGTGAAATACTTAGACCGGCCCGTCTGGCACCAACAACCATGCCACGCTCAAAATTGCTTAAATCACCTTTCTTTCCCATTCTGACATTCAGTTTGGAGTTCAGGAGATTGTTTTGACCAGGACCACACCCCTAAATGCATTGAAGCAACTGCCATGTGATTGGTTGATTAGATAATTGCATTAATGAGAAATTGAACAGGTGTTCCTAATAATCCTTTAGGTGTGTGTGTGTGTGTACACACACACACACACACACAGTGGGTACGGAAAGTATTCAGACCCCCTTACATTTTTCACTCTTTGTTATATTGCAGCCATTTGCTAAAAAAAACACAGAATTGTTGACATTTTTTGCACATTTATTAAAAAAGAAAAACTGAAATATCACATGGTCCTAAGTATTCAGACCCTTTGTTCAGTATTTAGTAGAAGCACCCTTTTGATCTAATACAGCCATGAGTCTTTTTGGGAAAGATGCAACAAGTTTTTCACATCTGGATTTGGGTATCCTCTGCCATTCCTCCTTGCAGATCCTCTCCAGTTCTGTCAGGTTGGATGGTAAACGTTGGTGGACAGCCATTTTCAGGTCTCTCCAGAGATGCTCAATTGGGTTTAAGTCAGGGCTCTGGCTGGGCCATTCAAGAACAGTCACGGAGTTGTTGTGAAGCCACTCCTTCGTTATTTTAGCGGTGTGCTTAGGGTCATTGTCTTGTTGGAAGGTGAACCTTCGGCCCAGTCTGAGGTCCAGAGCACTCTGGAGAAGGTTTTCCTGTACTTGGCCGCATTCATCTTTCCCTCGATTGCAATCAGTCGTCCTGTCCCTGCAGCTGAAAAACACCCCCACAGCATGATGCTGCCACCACCATGCTTCACTGTTGAGACTGTATTGGACAGGTGATGAGCAGTGCCTGGTTTTCTCCACACATACCGCTTAGAATTAAGGCCAAAAAGTTCTATCTTGGTCTCATCAGACCAGAGAATCTTATTTATCACCATCTTGAAACTCCATGCGGGCTTTCATGTGTCTTGCACTGAGGAGAGGCTTCCTTCGGGCCACTCTGCCATAAAGCCCCGACTGGTGGATGGCTGCAGTGATGGTTGACTTACTACAACTTTCTCCCGACTGCATCTCTGGAGCTCAGCCACAGTGATCTTTGGGTTCTTCTTTACCTCTCTCACCAAGGCTCTTCTCCCCCGATAGCTCAGTTTGGCCGGACGGCCAGCTCTAGGAAGGGTTCTGGTTGTCCAAAACGTGGAGGCCACTGTGCTCTTATGAACCTTAAGGGCAGCAGAAATTTTTTTTGTAACCTTGGCCAGATCTGTGCCTTGCCACAATTCTGTCTCTGAGCTCTTCAGTCAGTTCCTTTGACGTCATTATTCTCATTTGCTCTGACATGCACTGTGAGCTGTAAGGTCTTATATAGACAGGTGTGTGGCTTTCCTAATCAAGTCCAGTCAGTATAATCAAACACAGCTGGACTCAACTGTAGGTGTAGAACCATCTCAAGGATGATCAGAAGAAATGGACAGCACCTGAGTTAAATATGAGTTGTCACAGTAAAGGGTCTGAATACTTAGGACCATGTGATATTTCAGTTTTTCTTTTTTAATAAATGTGCAAAAATGTCAACAATTCTGTGTTTTTCTGTCAATATGGGGTGCTGTGTGTACAATAATGAGGAAAAAAAATGAACTTAAATGATTTTAGCAAATGGCTGCAATATAACAAAGAGTGAAAAATTTAAGGGGGTCTGAATACTTTCCGTACCCACTGTATATATATATATATGTGTGTGTATATGTATGTATGTGTATGTGTATATATCTCTTTTCTCCTAGTTTGGAATGCCCAATTCCCACTACTTAGTAGGTCCTCGTTGTGGGACGATTACCTCAATCCAGGTGGAAGAGGACAAGTCCCAGTTACATCCGCTTCTGAGACCGTCAGTCTGTGCATTTCATCACATGGCTCACTGTGCATGACACTGCGGAGAATCCCAGCATGTGTTGGCTCATGCTACTCTCTGCAAGCGAGAACCCCTAATTGCAACCACGAGGAGGTTACCCCATGTGACTCTACCCTCCTTAGCATCCAGGCCAATTTGGTTGCTTGGAAGACCTGGCTGGAGTCACATCCTGAATTGGAGCTCACGACTCCAGTAGTGGTAGTCTGCATCAATAAGCTACCCAGGCCCCCTATATAGGAATTTTAAACATTTATGTTATCCAAAGTGCTTCACAGTTTTTGTGGAACAACAATAAAAAGAAAACATTCCTTTTTTTGACGTTCCCTTTAAAACACAATTTGGAAAATTTCTTCACTCACTTAAATATGAATTCATTACTCTGACTTAAAAGCTAATTCAAAAAAGTAAAACTTCATCTTTTTGACCGGATGTGAATAGGGAGATCATTCCATAACTTGGGGGCAACCACAGAAAAGGCTTGATCACCTTTAGATTTCTGTCTATATCTTGGAACTGCTAACAGCATTTGGTTGCACTCTCAATTGCCTAAAGGGATTATAGGGACTTGGAAGGTTATTGATGTACTGTGGAGACTGGCCATGTAGTGCTTTTAAAAACAAATAATAACATTTTAAAGTCGACTACTTAACACACAACCAGTGAAGGAAGACAAGATGGGAGTAATAGGTTCCCTTTTCCTGGTGCCAATCAGTAACCTGGCTGCCACATTCTACACAAGTTGTAGATGGGATAACATTTTTTGACCAATTTCCTAGTAGAAAGAATTACAGTAGTTGAGGTGGGATGAAATAAAAGCATGAATTATCACCTCCAGGTCTTTAAAGCCAAGAAAAGTTTTTATTTTTGAAATAACTCTGAGATGATAGTGCTCTGAGCTGCTTTTAACTATAGAATTTATCTGCTTATTTAAAGTAAGAGCTGAATCAATTGTTACACCAAGATTGCTCACATTGTCCTTTACACTAATCACTAGTGTTGCAAGTGTATGTGTTACGATCCTTGGTTGTCTGCCCCGTGTTTTCCGTGTCTCCGTCACCATGTTCCATTCTGTCATTGTGCGCACCTGATTTATCGTTTGTATCCTCAGGTGTCTGTGTATTTAAACCCTGCCTGTTACTCCATTCCCTTGTCGTTCGTTGTTCCCACTGTTTTGATGTTTCTGGAAGGTCTACTGTCTCAACTGTTGTGATTTCGCTGATGTTTCCCGTGTTCTGATGTTCGCTCCCATGCCTGTCTTCCCGTGTTCATTCCTGCCGTGTTTTCCCAGTTCGTGTGCCCTTGAATGTTTTCGTGTTTTAGTTTGTTTTCCCATAGTGGTAGTTTCATTTGTTCCTGTCTGTTTATTTTCACTCTGTTCAATAAACCCGCACATAGATCCAAACTCCCCATCTGCCTCCGCCGTCCTTCCATAACGGTATGGGCTAATGCCGCTTTGGATTTAGATGGTCCAAAAACTTTTGATTTATTGTCATTTAACCAAAGATGGTTATTAGCCAACTCATTCTTCAAACAATTCACGAGCGACATTAGAGATTGACTGTCTCCCGTATTTAGTGGGAAGTAAAGCTGTGTTGTCGGTATAAAAATTATAAGAAATTCCATGATGGAGGCAGATAGATCCTGGAGGGCGCACATGTAATGAGAATAATATGGGGCCCCATTACAGAACCTTGAGGAAGACCATATTTTAAAGGAGCTGAAGATGTTGAATTTCCAACTTTAACAGAGATTGTTCTGTATGATGTCTTTTTTTTTTTAAGCCTGAATGCCAACCTCTTCAACCGATCCAAGATGATAGCATTGTCAGTAGTGTCGAAGACAGTGCTAAGGTCTGTCATAATTAAAATAGCTGAGAGACCTGTCGACGGCTAGTAAAATATCATTAAAAACTTTCAAATGAGCAGACTCTGTGCTGTGATGAGCTCTAAATCCTGACTGGAATCTGTCCAAAATATTGTAGAAGACGGAGTCATGGATGATGTTTATATAATGGCTGCCTGTTCTTTTTTTGGAGCTTCAATGGTTGGATCACCATCCACTTGCATTTTTATAAACTTTTTGGGATGAACAGTACCTTTTAACGAGAGAATTCAAAAGCTTTACCTCATCTGTGCTATGCATGATTTAAATGTCTTTTTTTTTTTTTTTTTAATCAATAACTGACAGGGTGTAACAGTAAGGGTATAAAAAAAAAAGAAGACATAATTCAATGACAAATGGGTTGCGTGGATATCGCCTGTTTAGACGAACAACTATTAATCTCAATACATGGGCCACGTCCACGCTAATACATTTTCGGGCGAATTTCAGACTGTGTTTTTGTGCCCTTGAAGGGCACTGCGGGAAGGGAACACCACAAGAAGGGGTGTTCCAATCGAAAGTGAGCAACTCAAGCACTTAACAAAGGGCCCTTCCACAAGGCCATTAGCGATGATCACTTAGAGGAAGTAATTTGAAAGTTTATGATCACGTGACCCTGGGTGGCGTGTCCTCTGAATATATTTCAAAGCAAGGTTGCCGGTCTGAACCTATTACATGTTCAAACGTTCGGACAAGTGCTATAGCCCTTCAATTATAGATACATCTCTTCTGCAGTTTACATTTGTCCTCATTCAAAAGATAGTAGACAGCCATAAGCAGAGAGACTCCAAAAACAGGGTGTAATTTTTCCTGTAGGCTAGGCTAAACCATGTGGTTTATTTATTATTAAGACCTCCATGCACCAAATAACTTTCGGCGGGAAATGTTCATTCATGTATTTTATATACATTTATGTATTACAGATATATTACTATTATTAAAATGGCAACAGTAAGCAATTTTAAATAAGACACATTTCAATATTTGAAAAAAATATATATTACAAAAAGTATTTATTTGCAACAAAATTAACAGCAAAGAGATTCCTTTTGTTAGAACAGCTGCTCTGCGTCATGGTAACATTTCAGGGGAAGATAAAGTGAAAGTGACATGTCTTTCATTACTCCCTTAATCATGGGTGTTTCAAACAGCCATATATGAGACATGAGTGCCCTGCTCCCTTCACAGTTCCCACTTCAAGGGCTCAGCCATTCAGAGTGAGTAGGGCATAGGGATGCTCACTTCCGTTTGGAATTTGCCCTTCGTTTGAAAACCCAAATTTTAGCCTTCCGTCTGCACCAAGATGGCACTTTCCAAAAACTCAAGTAGATGGGAGAAGGGTCTCACTGCTGAATACTTCACCACTGAACTACACCATTACTGGTTGGTGAAATCAAATATTTTTCCTGCTAGGTGCCAAATGCAGTATGTTGCAAATGCGAGTGATTTCCTTTCATTCATTGTATTAGAGGGTTGTGCATAAAGGCCGATTTATACTTCTGCGGCAAACCTACACCATAGGATATGCGTAGCTACGATGTTAACGCATAACCTGACGTGCACCTCTTAAAAAATGTAACTGCGTCACGTTGACGCATATAACAACTGCTGTGTTTGGTGTACTGTGACGTCCCCAGCATGCCAAGAAATTATCTGCGGTAGCCAAGTAGCTCTAAAAGACTGGTAGCTTTGCATTTTCTCCCAGATAATTTTATCTATGCATCTGTATCCACTGATCAGTGATCGTATCACATTAACCTCTTTTCCACCATCGGGCCAAACAGTTCTTATTGCAAACCATGCTGTTCTGTCCTGATCTTGTTTCTTTTTCCACTGTGGTGTGAAGTCAGGAGAATGTCCGTTACAGATTCGTCTGTGGCGACGGCGTGAAAGGTAAAACATTGGAGCATGTGCGCTATGGAGGATGAACGCTTGTTCCAGTTTAAGACTGCCTTTTTCCCTTGATTTTACTTTTATCTTTCTGCATTGGCAGTGTCTTTTCTGTTTATTCGTAGAGTTCCCAGACTAGCTAAAAGGGATATTTATTAACAAAATATTTATTAAGTATTCTATGAAATAGTATATGTAATTGATATATTTTGAGTTTTAATGAGCTCGTAAAATCTTGCCAAAGGAAAGTTCTATCTTTCGAAGTTTAAACCTAGCGCCTTTGACCCATTAAGTGTTTTTGAGCATCTGCTGTTTTATATTATTTTTTATTTTTTTTATATATGAACAAGCAAAAATGTGATAGACACATCTGTTTACATCTGGACTTTTACTCTGTATATACAGGTATGTGAGTGAAATAATACTTGCCATATTCTAATCCAGAACTTTCTGATCTGTATGATGTTCTTGACATCTTGAATGTTTCTTGACGTTCTTGAATGTTTGACAGTATGGTGTACATTTTTACATTTTAAAAATTATAAAAACAGAACGGGTAGTTTGTTAGCAGATTAAAAAGCACCTGCTAAGAGTTGGTTATTTTGCCTAAATGGATAGTAAAGAGTGTAAGCTTTAAAACGACATCCATTGTTTATTGGTCAAGCTAGCAGTTATTGATTGATTTCTTTTTTTGGCACGGAGCGTCAAAATATGCCTTTTTTTATTATTTATTTTCTATTAAGCGAATAGAAGCAAAAGTCTTAAAAGATTGATCTTTGGTTTAAGACAGCACATTAGTCCTTAACAAGCAGCCAGAACCACCAAGCACAGCCAAAATGTCCCAGAGAGCCAACACTTAGTAGACACTGACATATTCTACTGCTTCTGTCGTTATTTTACATTTTATATTTTTAAAGCTGGTAAAGACTGGTTTCATGGTAAATTTTAATGTAATTCATTAAGGATCTCCTGGCTGGACCATAAATGTTAGGTTAAATGCTTTTATATTTATATATACAAACATTGACAGATCATTTAAAATGCCGTCTTTTTAAATTTTTACAGTTAAAAAGAAAACAATTGAAACCCAGCACATCAGTTTGAAGTTTAACTGTCTTTTAAAGGGCTTCTCTCTATTTCAGAGCGTGCACTGTGTGAATGTGTGTGCAAGCTCGAGAATGAAAGGGCACTCTGCCTTGGACCATGAGAAAAAGCACAGTGACGTTCCTCAAATCTGCAAATTATTAAATACAACTTAATAGGGTGACCATATGTTTTTATTTTTCTGATGTCATCTTTTTCGAATCTTAGAGCATTTGGCCACAAATGTTGCATCTCTGCAACAAGAAAAACATGTAGTAATAATAACTAATCAGTTTATTTAAACTATCTTCACATGGTCTATTTGTTTCTGTATGTGACACACACAAACAAACAGCACCTTTTTTTTTTCTCAATTTCTTTTATCAATAATGGGATAATTTAACGTATTACTTTTAAATGCTGGCAAAAGTTTCCCAACAACTGTTGGCTATATCAAGAAAATATTAAATGTACTACTCATCTGGGAAATCTGTTGTCAGAGTGACCAAAAAAAGATTATTTGTAGCACAATTTGTAATTATGCACATTTATTTAGCAGATAATGACATTTAACAATTATTCTCTTTTTAGAAGAAGTAAATGAAGAGGATGTACTGGGAGTGTATGGAGAGGTAAGTTACTTATATATTCCCTTGAATGTATGAGGAAAAAGCTAAAGAAGAGACTGTGAAAATAATAGTTGAAGCACTGTGCAGGGGTGATATTTTATAGGAGTGAAATGCATCAAAAAGTGTTTACTCTGTACAAGACACTCAAAAGTCCCTGTGAACTGCCTTGACAAACTGAATATTTTCAATGTGTTGCCGTATTTCTGTCTCAAACAAGAAGTTGGGGGACGTACATATCGTTCAAGGGATCGTCCATTTTTTTAAAATATACAATAGGCTATAGTTTACGTCGGAGCTCGACAAAAAAAAGATTTAGGCGTACTTTGTTTACATGACAATGGAGTTAAAATTCTGGATAACTTTAAATAGACAAGGTTAGTAAGTGATTTTTATCACACGAGTCATGTTATCACGTATTATGCTTTAGTATTGTGGCTATACTTTTTGAACAACATTATGTATTTTAATGTTTTGTGGATTGGTCCTTTCGTTGTATGTGCCTTAGTGCACAATTTATTTATTTTTATTTTTAAAAAAAATGCTTAGTCAAGTATTTTCTGTGGTAATCAACATTACCACAGAAAACACTCCTTGTAAGAATAGATATCAATAAATTATTTCAGTAAGTCTCAAAAGCAGTGATGGTTTTGATGGTAATGTCTGCTCTGAGTGATGTTCTGACTTCTTCATCAAAACATCTGAATCTTTTTTCATATTTTCAAACTGTCCTATCATCTGCACTCTTCACACTTCTGTCCCACGATTGATATACAGCAAAGTGTCCTAAAACTCTTGTTTCCATCTCCACTTATAATATGATATTCATCCATCTCAGTGTGTTTTGGTGTGAGATCTTAACCCCTCCAGTCCTAGTGAATTCTGGCCTACATTGTAGAAAGCACAACATGAAGACCAGGAGGACTACAGAAGTACAATTTGTAAAGGGGTTGTGACATGTTTTTTTGTTGTTGTTTTGTTTGGTTGTTAAATATATTATCTTCCATGAGGTCCACTTAGAATGTTAGTAAAAAAAAAAAAAAAAATTTGTAGCACAAAACAGTCATCATATAGCCATGTATAATAATTATCTGCTCTGGCCCTCTGTCTGAAATGCTCAATTTTAAGCTGCCTGGCCCTTTTAAGAATTCAATGTAAACACCCACTGTTGTGATTGGCTAACATCATATAGCCTTTCCAATACAGGCATATTTGAAATGCAATCCGAAGAAAACTAACCAACTCAACATAACAATAAAAGAACATTTCAGGGTTAATGTATAACGTAGACCCAACACATTTCATCTGAATGTATCAAACTGTTCACTCAAGCACAGCATAAAATATCAAACAGTCATGACTAGAGATGTGCGAAACGGCTGATACTTTTAAATCTGATGTTTAAATAACATTTTTGGAGTTGACTAGTCTAAAACGAAATAAACCCTCAGAAAACAGTCAAAAAGCATTGTTTATTCGACCCATTAAAAAAATAAAAACGCCAAATCTGTGACGTTCTTGACTTGCATTATCATCATTGTAGGCTACATTAAAAATTGAACATGAATTTGTTTGTAAGTACAGGCTTAATTATTATAAACAATTTAATGAATAGCGCGGGACCAATTGAGCAACCCTAATAGCCTGTGCTGAAGGGGAAAAACCAAGTAAGTGTAAATTAACATATTAAAACAGTCAGGACATTGTTGAAAATAATTCACAGGTAAGCAAAATCTACGAGAGAAAAATGTGCTGAAAAGTTGTGCATATTTCACAACGTGCATTAGCCTATGATCTAATGACACCTGTTTGGTTAAGAATGTTAACCAATAGTTAAGATGTAAAAAATGTAATAAAAAAAAATAGACCTGTGAGCAATGTACAGTAAACAATGTAATTTTCTAAACATGACGTGCATACAGAATAAAAGGGTTTAACTAGTTAAGCATCGTTGAAAATGGCCTCCTTGATCAGCCGGGTAAAAATAATTTGCATACCTAGCCTACAAGTCATTTTCTAGGCTGCTTAAAGCATACATTTTTGATTAACAAAATTAACATGTCAACATTGTCCTGTGAAAGATGAAACCTAGTGATTATCCTGCGTTTGAAAAAGCCAGCTCGGTGGGAAAATAACTTTCAAGCACGCCCAGATTTAAAGACTCAAATGTGAAAACAACCGTAGCAACTTGCAAGCCAACGTTTTGGAAATCCCCATCCCGCACCACCAACAAAGTGATTTCCATAGCTACTTTGTTGGTCTTGTGAGAGGACATTTTTCTGTGCTGGCTGCGAGTGAGAGGGGGAAGAAGCACGTGCAGCCTGGTGTGAAATGAAACTTTGTATACATCTGCTCCAGATATCTTTTTTTTTTTTTTTTCCCAATTATATGAAAAAAAAATAAAAATACAATTTGTAACATTAACATGAGTTATTTAAGCGCTGCCTTTGTAATAATATAAAGCCAAATGTAATTGTGTAAATGTGCTAATCGGTTTTAATGGAGAAAAATGACTCGTAATTCCAGTGAGACTAGCACCGTTTTGCTGACTAATGCACTAATCTCGCTGACAACGGCGACGTGTCGGCTCTTCTCTCAAATCGCACTGATAGTTCATACATTGCGATCGTCACTACGATTTGCCTGTGATTTCAGGCTTTTGTCAGCGATCTCCACAAAATTGTGTAGTGCAAACTCTGCATTAGCATCAGCATGCAAACTTGCTTTCATATCTTGTGTGCAGGCTCTTATTTTTTAAATACTCTGTTATGTATTTGAAGGAGTCTAGTTTATTTTCAAGTAGGAAATGTTACATTTCAAGGTACAACAAAACTTGGCTTGGTCTTGTTTCTAAAAACCGGAGCAAACAGTCTGTCGCAGCAGGTATCAGCAAAGACAGAGTTATGAAACTATGAATAAAGAGGCCCTCTTTTTTTTTTTTTTTTTTTTTTTTAAATATGATATGCTATGAATGCATAAAATGATGACAAATATAAAAGTAATAATTGTTTTACTTTTTATTTTGTATTCTCTGAACACAGTTAATGAAATAAGCCAAGACCGTGAACAGCTGAACAAAATCTATAATAAAACCGTTTAAAGCTCGTTTATAATGGAGGGAAATCCCACAGCAGGCATTTAACCTGTGAAACCGATTAAAGCATTATTTCAGAGGAATATTATACCATTTATTTTGTACTCAATGACTTCAGGTTAACAAATACATAGGCCAGACCAGTAACATCTTTTATGTCTATCTTAACAGAGAACCATTTGGGTATATAAAGTTTTACACCACTAAAGAAATATTTAATTGTATTTGGCGTATGCTACAATGTTTTGTTGTTGTTAACATACCTTTGCGGTGGCAATAATGCGGTCCTCTTGATTGTTCTTTCCAATATGTTAACATTTAATGTCCAGCAACCATCCACAGACAAAATACATGATTTTAGAGACTTTAATATCTTTCCTGACTCGTGTAAGCACATAGTGTTTCTATATATCAACTTAAATATGTTATAATTTGTATAATTGGTGGAATTTCTTTTAAATTACACATGACATTCAGCGAATGCCCCTCATGTCTTCAAAACAGTGCCATGCTAACCCATCCCACTGTGAAGTTTGTGCAAGTCTCTCACCGCAATAATGACAACATGGACCCGTATAAGGATAAATATAAGATGTAATAACTTTTCTATTATTTCCAGAATAAGTGTATTTACTAAGCGGGTTTATAATTTTAAAGTACAAACAGTTTCTTTGCGTTAACAATTTTGGAGGATTTGCTAAATCTATCCAGCCCAGAGCAATGAGCAGTTATCTTTTTCTGTCAGTATTGTTGCTTGATTCTCTTCTAATTAATCAAGAAAAAAATATCTGCCAATGAGGTAAGCAAAATAAACTTGTTTTCTCTTTTAAATTAAGTTTATTTTGCTTACCCCATTGGCAGATTTTTTTTTTCTTGTTTTGAGTCTAAAGTTAGTCAGATTTATCTTAAAACAAGACTTAATATCTTATCCCATTTTGCTTGACAAGTAAATAAATCATGTTTTAAGAAAGTTTAGATAATTTGACAGGAAAACAAGACAAAAATACTTGTCTAGAAAATCATTTTTTGCAGTGCGACCAAGCTTTATCTTCCTGGCTGATGTTTTGAGATGTTGCTCAATATATCCACATAATTTTCCTTCCTCATGATGCCATCTATTTTGTGAAGTGCACCAGTACCTCCTGCAGCAAAGCACTCCCATAACATGATGCCGCCACCCCCATGCTTCACTGTTGGAATGGTGACCTTCAGCTTTCAAGCCTCACCCTTTTTCCTCCAAACATAAAGATGGCCATTTTGTTTAATCAGACGAGAAGAAATTTCTCCAAAAAGATCTTTGTCCCCATGTGCACTTGCAAACTGTAGTCTGGCATTTTATGGTGGTTTTGGAACAGTGGCTTCTTCCTTGCTGACAGGCTTTCAGGTTATTTTGATATAGGACTCGTTTTACGGTAGATACAGTCCTTCTGTTTCCTCCAGCATCTTCATAAGGTCCTTTGCTGTTGTTCTGGGATTGATCTGCACTTTTTGCACCAAATTACATTCATGTCCTTCCTGAGCCGCATGATAGCTGTGTGGTCCCATGGTGTTTATACTTGCCTACTATTGTTTGTACAGATGAACGTGGTACGGTACGTTCAGGCATTTGGAAATTGCTCCCCTGGATGAACCATACTTTCTACAGGTCATGGCTGATTTCTTATGATTTTCCCATGATGTCAAGCAAAGAGGCACTGAGTTTTTAGGTAGGCCTCCAATTCAGTACAGCCCCTATCAGAAGCTAATTTTCTAAAGGCTTGACATAATTTTCTGAAATTTTCCAAGCTGCTTAAAGGCACTGTTAACTTATGTATGTATATAAACTTCTGACCCACTGGAATTGTGATTTTTATAGTCAATTAAAAGTGGAAAAAATCTGTCGGTTAACAATTGTTAGAAAAAAAATAACTTGTCATGCACGAAGTAGATGTTATAAATGACTTGCCAAAACTATAATTTGCTAATATTAAATCTGCGGAGTGATTACATTTGTTTTAATGACTTCAATGTAATTTTATTTAAACTTGTGTGAATGAGTTACATGTATGAACAGTTCGGCCCTCACAGTGATGCTTAGTCCAATCTGACCCTTGACCTAAAATCCGTTTGACACCCCTGATCTACTTTCAGATGGTAATAATTGCAAAACAAACCCCTTCATGGTGATTCCTCTGCTTCACGTCAAAATAAAGGGATGCCCCAATACTGGTATTGGAATCCGGTCTGACACTTCACTCACGTACTCAAAAAAGGGCTCCGATACAAAAGACTGATACCATCTGATGATTCTGGGTGAATTGAGTATCACGATTTTTTTTTTCTTCTTAGAATGAAGATCACGATTCTGAAAAAAATATATATAATTCAGTTATTTACAAAAACTGGGCCCGTGTTTAAAAATATTTGTATCTTACCACTAGGAGTTCTCCAAATAGTTCTTAGCAAGGAGTTTTTGCTTAGCCTATTCACAAAACTGCTAAGAGTAAGTTTTACTAAGGAAATCTTAAGAGTAAGATTACTAGATATTTTTCGGTTGATTAAAGGAAAAGGAGGAAGCTGGGACCGGCTTGAAAAACACAGACATTTAATTACACTGTTCAGTGTGTAAAACAAAAACACAAACTGCTTTTCAGCAAGCTACGTCATCATAAAACACACAAGAATGTGGACTAGCTTTGTGCGTCTTTCTCTCCCGTCTGCCACTGTCTCTTCTCCTTATACCCCCCGTCCTCTTGCCTGTTATGTTCCTGCTCGCCACATACCCCCATCGCCAAACTCAGGGATTTCTCCGGACTGTGACCTCCTCCCCCACACCCTCGACTGACCCCTCAGCCGTCCTTGCCGGTTGATGCAGTGCCCCAGTGCCACCGGATCAAGCACACTCTCAGCGTTGTGGTCCTTAGTCCAGCGTCGAGGACTCCTTGACGGCACATCCATCCTCCTCCCTGAGTTTTGGCACCAGTGTAACAATTAAAGATAGAAAAGGAGGAACCTGGGACTGGCTTAACAAACAGACAATTAATGACACACTTCAGTGTGTAAAGAAACAAATACACGCACTGCTATGCTGCAAATACATACACGTAGCACAGCCAGCTACGTCAAATCATAAAACGTACACAAGAATGCGGAAGAGCTTTGTGCAACACACTCCCATCTGCCACTGTCTCTTCTCCTTAAATACTCCCACCTCCCCTCACTGGAACACGAGTCCAGTGTGGCGCTCAGGTGGAAGTCATTCGCCACTTATCTTTGCTCTGCCAGGACACTGCCCTGCTCACCACACATGTATTAATGAAAATTTGTGTATTGAAAATCCAAGAAGTCTGGAAAAAAGTAAACCTTTTTTTTACCTTAAAAAAAAGTTTACCTTTTTGCTTTTTTATTTCTGATTATATTCCAGCATGCATGATGATTCTTTGCCCTTGACAAATGCTTCAAATCATGGCCCCAGGACAACCTATCTTTCAACTGACAACATCCACCTCTATGGTGACATAGATTCGCCTATAACGTGTTTAGAGAAGAGAATGGTTATGGTGAAGATTTTCATTAGTTTTAAGTGAGAGTAAGGTTGAGAGATTGAGCGAACTATGGCAGTGAGAGGAGAATTTTGAACTGACAGAATGCAGTCACAGAGGAAAGAAATTTACATACAGATAGTTTTAAATGGATAGAAAAAGTGAAAGAACAGATACATAAAGATATAAGTTACACACATGTATGAATAGAGCAAGAAAGTAACTACGAATGTGTGTAATGGCTACACTGAAAGATACAAACAAATGACCTTGGATGATTAGTCTCTGTTATTCTTGTCATATGGGTTCTCTTTCCATATCTGCTGCTGGTGCTACCACCTAAGGAAAAAAGTTATTTAAGGAATAGTTTGCCTCAATTATAATTCTCACTATTTACCCTAATGTCATCTAAAAGTTGCATGGCATTCTTCTGCAGAACACTAAGATATTTCAGTGGTGATATGATTTTGGTTTATCCATACAATGCAGTGCCTAATTATTCAAGTTCCAAAAAGGAAATGAAGCATAAAAAAAACAATCCTTTGTAATCCAGTGGTTTAATCAATGTCATTTCAAGCAACAACAACAAACAAAAGCATTTGTGTTCCAAGGAAGAAAGTCATACAGGTTTGAATCCGTATATGGATAAGTACTGTAAATGATTAGAGAATTATCATTTTACCTAACTATTCCTTTAAATCTGAAAAACCACAAAAATGCACTTACCAAAAGCAAACCGTTAAACCGGTGAGACAGACATGAAAATTTATCAAGTGATCTTACTTTTATCAACATCTATATCATCCACTTCAAATGGGCCTTTAGGAGTTGCAGAATGCACAGGACTACAGAAGTTTCCTCTTCGACAGAATGGCAGGAACCTCATCGTTTGTTGACTTTAAAGACTCTAGAATCATATTATCTTCAATTGAGGAAAAACTGTGTTAATTGCCCAGGTCGAATTTCACAAATGTCTACAAGATATTTACTTGATTTATTGAAAACGTATGAGCAGTCTGGCACATCACGTCTAAATTGTGAATTAGGCAAATTTTTCACACAGGACTACACACACACAAATAATGCACATACAAAAAAAAAATTCTTGTTAAGTCTTCACAAGCGAGTGAAATTAATACTCAAAACTATCCACATTAGCCCAAAATTTCAGGTGTCTACGGTGGTTGAACCAGACATCAAAACTAGCTAAACATGTGAATAACATGCAGCCTTAAAAATAATGTTAGCCTTTAGAGAAATCACTGTCATAAAAGCTACTAAACATTCAACAAAAGAGGAAGGAACACATGCTAATTGGTTAGGTTGGTCCCATAGTTGATGGTTGGCTATCACAATTGAGTAACATTAAACCACACTATTTAATAAAAATATTCCATTCAGTAGTGGAAAAATAATGACTGTATAAGAGTCAACTTTTGCCATCACTCACCTTGATACCGTGGATCTGTCCTACCAATAATTCAGATTCTGTGCTGTGGTCCTCTGCAAGTCTTGGTCAGTCATAATGCGCTTGATTCAAAAGTAAAATGGAGAACTTTACAGAACACAAGAACGATGCGGGAAAACCTTTTCAATCAGCACATGGACAGTCTGCGCAGATTCTTCTGATGACGTCACACATTTTGTGCCAGTTTTGTCATCCTCTTTGTTTTTGTTTTCCCCCCCAAAAATGTGTACATTATATAAATAACTGCCTGTATCTAAAAGGTGTAAATTGTTCATTAAGTAGTCCATTATCGCTACAAAATAAGACATAATATTACTGTAATAATTATAGCAACTGTATATTATACTCTCAGAATTCATAGAAAAATATGATAAACCTGTAAATTACGAAATGCAATATCTTATTGTAAATTGTTACTTTACAGCAATTGTGTTCTGATTCTTTTCTTGGCCCTATTTTATGGTGTTTGGCAAAACAAAGTTAAACTTTCATTACTGCCACCAATTGAATGGTTTTGACACTGGGACAAAGAGCTTTTAGATGTTCAGCTCTCGCCTATTGAAATTCTGTGGTTATTGCGCCCCATAACGTTTTAGAGCTGCTAATGATTAATCCCTGCATTAACTGCAGCGCCATCTGTACATATATCATTCACTACATGGTCTGTCACTGCATGTTGATATGAGACATACTGAGGACATTATGTGAAACTTTGACTCTACTATGGGCTTGAATAGTTAATAATGAAAAAAATCTGTAGTCTTGCAACCTCTAACATTATTTTAATTTAAAACTAGGGATGCAATAGCATTTATACTACAAATGTAATGTGGTCACATACATCTCTGATTACCTCTAAATGTAGAATGCGTGATCCACTCCCAAAACTTTATTTAGCACTGACGAAATCACCAGAGACTAATTATACTACCAGGAGTATGTGGGGTCTAGTGTTTCTAATGTCAGACTGCAGAAGGCACAACACCGGCATAATGTTTGATTGGCTCATCATTAAACATTTTACACATGTCAACATTTCAGGAAGCCTTTGCCAAAGAAGAGAGTGCAGTCCAGAACCAACTGTGTACTGTTCCTGAAATGTAAGTCTCATCATTTTGTTGTTGGTTTTGCGGATTTTTATTTTTTGCTGAAAAATAATTTGCTGATTTGGATCTAAACTACCCCTGTTTGCAATATCACAAGAGCAAGTTAATATCGAGTAACTTCCATTTAATACACAATATGGCTTATATTTTGATTTATTTTTCACTAACAAAAATGGTTCCAAGTCATAGCAGGATCAACTGCTGTGTCACCAAGGAATGCACAGTCTAGATCTGTCTAGATGGCCTGTGTGGAATGCCATATAGGGCTTATCCACTGCACGGTACAACGAAACTATTCTTGCTTTTTTGGGGATTTTCCACTGTGGATAGTACCCGATACGTTTTTTTAGTACCACCTCCATCGGAGCCGATACTAAATATGACGTCAAACCCTGCAGATCACTGATTGGTGATTGGCCGCACACGGCTACCACTGGACCTACCAACAGTGTATGAAAAAGTAAAAAAAAAAAAATTGTTACTACCGAACCATCAAGAAAAAGTGGAAGTGGTTTGACCAAATGGATGCTATCTACAGGGCTTAAAGTATTCCGGCCGGGGGCCGGATTTCCAGCTTGAGGGCAGGTCCGGCCTCCGGCGCAGGCAAAATATATTAATCAGGCTGCAAATTACAGTTGGACGCACTTTCGGCGCGGACGCGCTTGGAAAAAACGAGTGCGCCGCTTCCATTATGAGCGTGCATACCGCGCGGCTGCATTTGAAACTGGGAACTTCAATGCGGTTTAATATTTTCGAGTCAATTGATTTCACCTACCAATCATATGAGAGGAGCGCAGCTCTAACTAACGTCACAAGCCTATCAGAAGCAGAGCAGGGCGGGTCCTGGCAACAGTGTGATTGAGATCCATACCTCACGTTAGCGTCGTCGGTGAAATCATGGCGCGCAGAACTCCAGAAACAACATTAGGTGACTTAATGTCATCATGGATGAAAAGAAAGGAGATGTGAGTTGGTTGATTTCGTAAATTAGCTCAGGTCAGCATAATCATATTTTCTGTCTACACCTTTTGATGTTAGCCTTACGTTGACTGAGCTAACATTAACATACACTTCTGCTAGGTAACTTTAGACTGTTAGTTAAATATTTAATGTAGAACATTCTGTGTAGCTTACTAAAAAAAACATTATGTGTAGGCCTACCATGAAAAGGAGTCCACTTTAAACCGCTTTATTTTCTGTCAGCAATGTATGACAAGTAACGTTGCAGTGTGTACGCACCTTTAGTGCTGTCAACGTTAACGTATGCGATTTCTTTTTTTTTTTTTTTTTGTCCAGCTTTAATGTTTCAAATATTTAACACAATTAACGCTGCATCCGTTCTTTGTCATTCTTTAGCTCTTATTAGTTTGTCCACCAAATGCTTTAAACCATTAATGTGTGACAAGACAAAAGAGAACGCACTTCAGTAAATGTCCTCCTCTCTCACACACACACACACACACACACACAAGGCACAAAAAGTTGCGAACCAATATCGAATTCTCTTTCGCGCTTGAACGAACAATAACCCTTAAATGAGTTAAATAAAATCTTAAATGGAAGTAAAGAGTAGTGAGAGAATGAGACGCGTGAGATCCTGTCACCAGCTGTAGATCTTAAAGTGACAGTAGCCACTAATTCTGTCTGTCAGTAAAGTTAACCAAAGAACAAAGGGAACAGAGAAAACTACTAACTACTCTTTGACTAAAGAACGCTTGTAGCTTTAATAAGGATTAATCTAATTTAATTTATAATTTATGCATTGTGGACTATTTTATAACCCTAAAATTTAGTATACTAAATAAAATATCAGTGATACTGGCCTTCATTAATAAAAAGATGCCATTAAGATACAGCCGTAATACTTAAAAATAAATGGTTCCATTTGAAGATAAGTCCGTCTGTGCAAAACAAGACGGACTTACCCACCCCCCCCCCCCCAAAGTTCAGGCTCAGGAATTTTTTTCACTTTAAGCCCTGTATCTAAACCCGGGAGCAATGACAGGGAGAGTGCCCTGAACTGGCGTTGATCCACGATGGAGGATGGTAATTTTTGTTATGTTAACACTATACTCTGCTTGAAAGCTTCACTTTATTTCATTGACCAGGTACTGGAAAGCTTGCTTCTAAAATAACTAGACCAATTTAACTGTTACACTTGTGTAAAATCACCATGCAACCAACTGCTTTATGCAGCACAATGAGCTAGTAGCTAACAGCTAGTGGTTGTGTTATTGTTTTGGTCCGTTTGTGTCATGTTTAAGATGTCACGCCAGTAGAGGCGGTGCAACTATGACGATCATCCTATAATCCCACCCACGTTGAGGGGCACTAAACTGCAGTGGAAATGCAAGTTCAGAAAAGTAAAGAGAGTTGAGACTAGTCGAACCGTAATGTGCAGTGGAAAAGTGCCAATTGTGTGTTACAAACAGTGAAGCCCTCCCAGTGCTGTTATTATGCATCCCTAGAATGCCGCTTTTCCAAACAGATTAGAGGACTGGAACTGTTGTTTAACGGATGCTTAAGCCTTTAGAAATTTGGATACATGTATAATAAACAGAAGTTTTAGTACCAGTATGCCCTAAAAAGTTCTGGATTTTATCTTGTAATGAAAGTTATAATGTTTGATATTCTATGTCCTTCATATGACCTTTTGAACATTGTTTTCAAAAGGTCATATGAAGGACATAGAATATCAAACATTATAACGTTTTAGCTATTTAGTGCTTTTGTGTTGATTTGTGCTAATAATTTTAGGGTGACTGAGAAGAAAGTGAAGATTGACTCACCTACTGCGACTGATGAAGTAATGACCATATCAAATGGTTTCATTTATCATTTGCTTTTGAATTCATGATCTTAAGGCTCTTTTTAGTCATGACATACTTAATTTGTTTGACTAAAGAATACTACCATAAATGTATGTTGGTTGTGCTGTTGTTTAAATTGTGACTTTTATTGTGATTTCAGAGACTTCAGAAGAGAGCAGAGCGCTTCAATATGCCACCAAATGTGGACTGCAAAAAGGCTGCACGTGCAGCAAGGTTCGACCATTTCAGAGATAGGCATTTAGCGTTACACAGAATTCTTGATATGATACAATTCGATAAAGTGCCCACAATTGTTCCATTTAAACTTATTGTAGGATTCAGCATAAATTCAATATTTTAAATCTTAATTGACCCAGCAGCATCTGACATAGACAACAAAAAGTTGAGCTCTATAATAAATTAACTTTAACAACAGCACTGCATTTCTAAACAGATTGTCAAAAGAAAAACTCACACGAACTCACATTTTTCATGTTTTTCTTGAGACTTCAAACATGAGTTTGTCTATGTTAAAGTCATTTTAATTCATATAGCACTATTCATAATACACACAGCTTCAAAGCAGCTTTACAGAAAATCTTGACTTTGTCTTAAATGACAGACCACAGTTAACCGCTTTATATGAAACCTAATTTATGACTTAATTTCTTGACACCCCTAGTGAGCAAGATAATGGTGAATGTAGCAAAAAAAAAAAATCACACAATGTTCAGTTAGTGGAGACTAATTTGAGGAACAAAACTTGGCTGGCATTACAATAAATGTACATACAGGTATGCCAATATTATTTAGCTATCTAGTATATGTAATAGTATGTTTAGCTATATAAGTCGTGTTTATTGACCAGGTTAAACTGTGGAATGTTTCATTATGTTAGTAAGGAAATGTAAAGTATAATGATAATAATTTGTCAATGTCTTTTGTTAATCCAAAATTGACTGCAAGGATGCAGGCAGTGCAATAACAGTCGTGAGCTGAGACCGGCTTGTGTTGAGTTTTCTGCAAATTCCACTGACTTGCACAGAGGTGTGAATTTAGCGTAAATTAAATGGCATATTTGGTGCACTAGAACATAACACCATTGTAAGGCAAATTTAACAAGATGTAAAGTTTCAATCTATTTGCAGTTTGCCATTGCGGTCATGGATTATGTGAAAACCAAAATTAGTTTATTCTAAGTTTGCTTACCATTTTTTTAATTTTTTTTTTTTTATATTAATTGAAAATGATCTTCCCTGTGTTCTGATTGACACACCATTGTATTAGCACTTGAAACTCTTAGGCTTTACTGGTAAAGAGTTTTAAGTATTTTACTTGGTCCTTCAAGCCAAAAAGATCCTTCACAATGGACACTGAAAATCCCCGGAATCTGCAAACGTGCTGTCTACCACAGTGGTGCATCACACACTTCAAGCCCAACAAAGCTTTCTTAATTGCCTCGAAGAGGTGAGAGACATGACAATGTTGGAAAGCATTCCTCTATGCTCACATGTATCTCTCGTTGCATCCCACTTCATCATTCCAGGCATTATGTCTTGTGGGCACTACATGAGTCAAGCTAGTCTCTTTTGATGTTTTGAGTCGGTGACTGGTCTGCGACGCTAAGTCTCGGATCTCACAACGAAAGGTCTTGTTTTGTGCGCACTCCTGCGTCAGGCCGGTTTCGCCGGTTCCGAACAGATTTTAATGGAATAAGCATACGATTGTTTATTTTATAAAAGCGAATGCTTATTCATGCACAATTGAAACACTGATATGAGCAGCACACACTAGAAGCTCCGTTACAGGTACTGCTTGTCTTATTTACACTTATCATTTAGAAAAACACAACCTAATGATTGATGTATGTCCTCATGAATCAGAGACTTGATGACCAGGTGTAACAGTGATGTCTCACTTGCACATTTGTGATTTGGATCACCCAAAACTCATCTTAATACCAGGTGTACACATGGCCTCAGTCAGGGATGAATGGTCATCTAGTTGATACACTGCAGTCCAGAAATGTTCGCACCAGCGTCAGCCTTTAATTAGCAGGCTGATCTAGAACCTCTTTTGGTTTATTTTTTCCCCTGTTTAAAAATTTAAAGATTAATTGAGAATTTTCTTCCCTGTCTTCTTATTGACACACCATTGTGTTTGCACCTTAACCTTCTTACCAGCCAAGCCGAAGATTTTCAAGTAGTTTACTTCATAAAACTGTTTTAAGGTCCGTTTTAAAGCAGAGCTCCTACTTCTGTCTTCAATTGTGAAATGTATTGTTTTTTTTGTTTTTTTTTTTAATTATTATTTCTTGCTTGAAGGAATAGTTTACCCAAAAATTATAATTCACATAATTTTCTCACCCTTTCGCCTTCTCAAACTCGTATGTCTTCTGTGGAACATAACGATTTTTGGAAGGATATGTGTTGTTGTCCATACAATGCAAGTCAATGGGGTCCAAATCGGGCACATCCCTAAGCGATAATATCAGTTTTGGGTGAGAAAAGGACTAAAATGATACTACTTATTCACTATTCCTAAATCTTGACATCTCTTGACGCATTCATAAGAGAAGCTTGATTACCCTTCCTCATGCTTAACATTTGCAGAGTATTTGTATATGCACAAACATGGATTAAACCCCTCTGGTTAAGACTGCATAAGGTGTGGTAAATTATGAGAATCAATATTATTGGGATAACTATATATACATTTTGAATAGTATTTGAACATTTTGATTGGCTTATTGAGTTCCTTGGTAACATGCATTGAAATCATTATTGCTGTGACACTTTTGTATTATGCAATGGATCATTGTGTGTGTGTGTATATATGTGTATATGTGTGTATATATATATTTATATATTTTGCATCTTGTTTTATTAGGTTTGGGTTACCAGTACCTGAATCTTCCAAAGGTGAGTTGTCCCCTTTGGAATTAGGTTCAGCCACAATTGAGGTGCAGTGATACCAATTTTTGAAGGCCGATACAAGTACCTAGTTTAGGGTATCGGCCGATACAATGTACATATATACAAAAAACGTATATCATTCTAAATGCATTTGATATGTTAATATTGCCAATATTAGTGTTTTCAGTAATTAAAAATTACAACTGTTTTAATAGGGTGTAGATTTCCTTTAAAACTATCCCAGCTAACATGTATTTATTAATGCTTCATCGTTATTTTATCCAGTTCGGCCCTGTTTCATGGCCGGCCCACTGGGAAAAGTCCCAGTTCTTCCTATGGCCAGTCCACTCCTGCTGGCAAGGAGACAAGAGGCTGTTCTTTTTTAAATCTGTGTCTATGGAGAAGACGCTTCATGACATTGAATGAAATGCTTTTTTGTGGGGAAAAAGTTAATCGCCTAAATTTACTGCCTGTAAACTTAAACATGATTGACACTAATCTGTTTGGTGTAAACTGAGTTTCATATGATAAAATTGCAATTTTAAGATATTTTACAAAATGTAGGTGTCATATTATGGCTCTCCCCATTCATTTGTATGACTTACTGTCATAACATGTTAGTTAACAGTTACTAGCCGTTATGCTCTCATCTATGATGGAACTGCGAAGGTTATCTCTATTATAGATGAGCGCAAGTCTTTTTCATAGTGTTTTTTTTTCTCTCTCTTTCTCCTCCCTCAAACAAAAATGTGCAGTGAGAGGGAGAAGGCAGATGAAATGAAAACTCATGCATTGGTTTCAAACAATTTCGCAACTTTCTTGCTGTCTTTTGTCATGTTATAGAATCCACGTTTATCAGGTAAAGATGGATTTAAAAAAAAGCAGATCTAGATTTAAACGGTTTAAACACTATGCACACACATGTGCAACCACGTCATTATATTAATGTATTCGGAAATATGAAATGATGACATTGATACGGAGTACGAGTATTTACCTCCCCAGTATCTGCCTGATACTAGTAGTATCGGTGCATCTCTAGCCACAAGTACTTCAAATGTCTTTTATCAAAAATCCCCATCCTGCTGTTTTTTTTTTTTTTTTTGTGAATTTAGGAACTTCAGCCATTCCCAAAGTGAGTGTAAGTAATCTGGTTGCACATTTTGCACACTTTGCTTTCTTACTGTCGACTCTTGCTATCACTTCTCAGCTGTTAAAAATCACTCTCTGACAGGTGGACGTTGAGATGTTAAAGAAGAGAGCAGATCGGTTTGGTATGAATGTCTCCTCAGTTTCAAAAAAGGTATGCATTGTTTATATTTCAAAACAGACTAGGCTATAAATTACACGAATGAGTAAATGCCATATGATGCTAAGATATATTTGTATTCTATTATGTTTTCTTACACTGTTCTGTACGATTTCACCCTGGATATTCCTCAATATATATATATATTGTGGGAGTGTGAATTAATATTTCTATTTTTGCAAATCAAAATAAGACTAGCTCATGCTGTTGGTTATGGCCTTGACTTTTCTTATGACTTTTGGGCTTTTTTCATAAAATGAGCAAAAAGAGTTAATATTTTGAATGCATGAATTTATGCAAGAATGATTTTTAAGAACACTTTGCACAGAAATCAGTGGTGTGAGGTAGCGTTGCAGCAGTATACCGGTTTTATGGTATACCACGGTTTGAAAATTGCCGGTTATCATACCATGTACATTTGCTTATCTACGGTATTGAGGAAAAAATGCAACCAGACGGAGAATCTCAGTGGAGAAAATGTCTGAGAGAAGTGAGGCGAGGGGGTCTGACATGAGTGTGTTAAAGCAGTGTTTCTCAACTGGTCTATTCGGACTGGGTCGCGGACAGCAGGGAAAGAGCAATGCCATGGTTCTCCCATTGAAGATATTTCAGCGGCCACTCCAAGGTATAGACTATTTAGGACTGCCAACGTAGATTTACTGATAATCTCGCAAACTGCTAAAGAAGACATGGGCAACATACGGCCCCGCGGGCTGGATCAGGCTCATTTATCGTAAAAGAGTTTTTATTTTTCATTTATTATTTCAGTTAACTTGCATTGGGACGTAACGCGTCTCCACAAGCGTATAACATGCTCAAGGTTGCCAGATAAGAGACGAAACACCACCAGTTTGAGATTTATACTTGCGCAAATTGGAAAAATTCCGCCTAATGTTATACTTATTTGTGCAAACTGGCAACCATGCACGTCTCACTTTCCCCTTTGAACAAATTTAGCAATCTGTAGTGCAATATTCTGCTCAAGGAAAAGTGTTATACTGTCCATTCTTGAGGCTGCTTGTGATGTTTGGTGCTACTAATTTTGCAGGCAACCCTTCTTAGTGATTAAATTAAATATAAAAGTAGATTTCGGCATCATTGACATGCAAGCAAAAGCAAGCCAGCGATGAATATGTAAATGTATTTTATTTGTGCAAAGTAAACTCGCCCGCTTTGTGACAAACATTACAAGTTCTATAAATGTTTTTTTTAATTATTATTATTATTATTAAAACGGAATAATAAATTAACAGGGAAGTAGAGATGGCAAAATAAATTTATAATCTCCGCCTTTTATTCAGTTTTTTAATGCCTGATAGAAAAGTATCTATCTTTGTAGAGCAATAAAATACTATAGGCAATTGCAGAATAGACCCATTAGTCACAGATACACTCCAGAAAATTGAGTACACAACTATTTCTGCGCTTAAGTTACAAAAACAAAATCAATGCAGAACATCGTATCTACAAAAGCAATACTAAGTGCCCCCCTTTGGGATGTGGTGGAACGGGAGCTTCGTGCCCTGGATGTGCATCCCACAAATCTCCATCAACTGCAAGATGCTATCCTATCAATATGGGCCAACATTTCTTAAGAATGCTTTCAGCACCTTGTTGAATCAATGCCACGTAGAATTAAGGCAGTTCTGAAGGCGAAAGGGGGTCAAACACAGTATTAGTATGGTGTTCCTAATAATCCTTTATCTGTTAATAATCCTAGGACATTACTTTAAAAGTTCACACAGCTGAAGTTACTTTTCATTTAGTAGTTCATTTAACATGTAAACTAACATGCTTTAGTTAAAAAACATGTTATAGTTACGTGATATTTTTTATCATGTTTATAATTCTGTTTATTGTCATTTGTTAGAAAATATTATTTTCAAAATGGAGACTTTTTTTTACACATACTTCAATACAATAAATGGTTTCAATTATAATAGTTTGCTCAAAAATAAATAAAATAACCCTTCTGTTTTCACTAATAATAGTAATTGTGTAATACCGTGAAACCATGAAACCATGATATTTTCTGAGACCGTTATCATACCGTGAATATCTCATACCGTTGCAACCCTAGTGTGTGGTGGACTTGTGAAATGAGACTGTGTCATCTCAGGTTTCTTTTTTTTCTTCAATATATTAAATTCAAATTACATTTTTGTTTACATAATCTGTGTTTTAATAGGGCTGTCAGTCGATTAAAATATTTAATCACGATTAATTACAGATTTTGAAAATAGTGAACTTTGACAAATATATAGTACTTTCCATGTCAAAATGAATTTATTTTCATCTTAGGAAAAAAAACAAAGAAATATGTAACAAAGCATTATTCATATTTTCCAAACAAAGCCTTCCACAGTATAAAGACATTCACTAAAATGGCACCAATACATCTAATTTTAAACTCTTCCCAAAGTCTAATTGGGAGGTTATTATTTGTCCCAATAGGTTGATTTATTCATTCATATTGATTTTTTTTTTTTTATTCTTTATCTCATTTTACATAAAAAAAAAAAAAAGTTAATCTCATAACAATTACTGTATTTGCAACTGCTGTGTAAATGCATTTATTCCTGCTCTGTGAAAATAATTGCCACAGATGCAGCTTCTGTGCTGCCTTTGTTTAAAGATGGCTTTAGTCCCCATAGGTTAGTATTCACTGTAATGGGCATTAAATCTCTTAAACTCTTATCCTCCACAATATTAATCTGCTGGTAGTCCGTGGCTATCCGCTGCGCTCATGATTTACATCAGGAAGACCCCCAGCGTCAAACGCTGCTTTGAACTCCAGGAGAACAGCGGAGTGATGGTTAAGACTTAATGTGCTTCTGTGGTAATTAAAATGTGCCTTACATAGGCTGAAAATACTTCATTACTATCACAAGTCCCATCAAATAATAGTGCTAAGAGGTCATTTTCTACATCTTATCACTGACAATGGAAGTGCTGTGCGTTAATCGCGATTTTAGAAAAATTAATGTTTTAAACTAGTGCTGTCGAATTAAGGTGTTAATTGCATGCTATTAAAAATGTTTAAACACTTTAAACTGGAGCTGACACCTAATTAATTTAAAACTACTAAAAGTATAAAATAAGACTTTATAATCTGAACTCTTAACTGCTGCTATTAAAGCATTGGCGAATGTAATGTGAACTGAAAATATTACACTACTATATGACTATTACAGATGTATGCTGATTTGAATGAGAAATAAATGACATTATACTTGTATGTATTTATTGTAATCCTTGTATCGTGCACATTAAGAGTATTTATGGTAATCCTGATAAAACGCTAAATTGATAAATGTAACCGTGTGTAACAAACATGAAGCAAAAAACAATACAAACATGATGCAACCACAAATCTCTGTGTACATGGCGTAATGTTTATGATGGCAACCAACTGACTTGCCTGCCTGAAGGAGAGAAGACACTAGCAGACACAAAATATCGGTAGTAACTCCACTATCAGCATGATAATTTTATTAAAAAAAATTATTGTTATCGGCCATTAATACAGCTGATATTTCAAGCACCCTGTAACAGTATACGCACATGCAAGGAGGCGGCAGGAACAGGTTGAACAGTCAACATAAGTTTAATGTCAAAACAAACTTAAAACAAAAATAAACATGTGCAGCACGTCCGTGTGCATATCTCTCTCTCTAACTGGCACCGCCGGCTCCCCTTTATCTCGCTCTCCCGCTGATCAGCCTCAGCCATGCACCATCATGGTCCAGCCACACCCTCCTCCTCCCCCCAGGCCAAGGCACCACCGGACCAACTCTGGAAGGGAGACGCTGCCGGTGGTCCACACCGCCTCCTGTGAACCTGGGGGAGAGACGAGACGAGGGGAGGCGTGGGGAGAGGGCGAGCAGAGAGAGAGGAGAGAAAGAGAAGAACTTGCTCGCTGGCTCTGGACACCCAGTCAACCGCTACACCCGCTGTCGAACGTCAGCTCGTTCCTCCCCCCGCAGATGGCAGCGAGTCCTTCAGCCCCTGACAGACAGAAATGCTCCTCCCCTCCATCGGCGGACAGCAGTGGTTCCTCCAGTGGTAGATGGCAGTGGTGAGGTCTCCGCGACAGCGCATCCCTCCTTCGGCCCCTGATGGACAGAACCGCTCCTCCCTTTCATCTGCGGATGGCAGTGGTTCCTCCAGTGGTGGATGGCAACGGTGAGGTCTCTGCAACAGCGCATCCCTCCTTCCTCTTGGGTTTCGGCACCACTCTAACAGTATAAAGACGGGCAAGGAGGAGGCAGGAAAACAGCTGAACAGTCAACGTAAGGTTAATGTCAAAACTCAAACTTAAAACAACATAAAACATAAGGACACACATGCAGCGTGGCCTTGTGCGTCTCTCTGTAACTGGCATCTCCATCTCCTTTATCTCGCTCTCCCACTGATCAGCTGATTCAACTCTGGCCGTGCAGAATCATGGCACGGCCACGGCCTTGTCACACACCCCACAACTTGTACATGTATGCAACAACGTGTATTTCAAAATATAGATAAGGGAGATATACAAAATGTGCAGTCTTAGGGGGGCCTCCTCGAACAGGGTTGGGTTTAGGACGACTGCTTTAGGATTTAAATGAGAACACAATGACCTTGAGGGACATGGAAAGAGTAGATGCTTTCTTAAGAAACTGTGTCCACTGGTCTCACTGTTGGACAGTGGTACTTGGGAAATATAAGTGCTCAACACCGCATTTAATCTCACATTTAGTAAAAAAATTAAATTGATGTATAGTCAATTGTTTTTCTCACCTGAATTTGAGGCCTTTGAGAAAGCGCCAGTGACAAATAAAAAAAATCTGTTCTGCTCTTGTTTCATTTAAAGGCCCAATTGGGGTGAGTGATGTAAGAAAATATATTGACATTTTTGGTCGATAATGAAATGCGCACAAGTCATTTTTAAGATTTCAATTTCATAACAAAAGTCCATCAAATTTGAATTGAATCTTTAACAATTAAAACATTTCATTTTGTTAATAATTACACACTTCTATTTGTTGGAATTTTGGAGAAATGTATATGCGTACATTTTTAAATTAGGCAAAAAATTTATTTATTTCACGATGGAAATAATTCAGAAATGAAGAAATTGCAAGTTCCTTTTTGATTTCAAACAGTGTCTAAAGTAATGGTAGACCTGCCACTTCCACTTGCAATACAGCATATTTTTCAATAAATTAGATGTTAAGTTTGACAGCTCTAATTATTTTTACATTTATGCATTTGGCAGACGCTTTTATCCAAAGCGACTTACAGAGCCCTTCTTACAGGGACAATCCCCCTGGAGCAACTTGGGAGTTTAGTGCCTTGCTCAAGGACACAATGGTTGTGGTTGTGGGGATCTAACCAGATTTTTAATATGTAAACATAGTAATGTGAATAAGTATTTGCCCCTTCTTGATTTCTTCTTTTTCATGTATTTTTCATTCAACTGATCACTATGTATACTTTTACAATAAAAAAAAAAAAATAAAAAAAAAACTGCTTCAAAGACTTGTCATAAAAAATCATCCATGTGCAGCAATGACAGCTTTTCAGATCCTTGGCGTTCAGTTTGTCCAGATACTCGGGTGATTTTTCACCCCACACTTCCTGTGGCTCTTGCCATAGATGTGGTGGTCTTGTCGGGCACTTCACACACCTTACAGTCTAGCTGATCCCACATAAGTTCAATAGGGTTGAGATCCATAACACACTCTTTCAATTATCTGTTGTCCAATATCTGTTTCTTTGCCTTCTAACCTTTTCTTGTTGATTTCTGTTTCATAAGTGGCTTTTTCTTTGCAATTCTTCCCATAAGGCCTGGACCCCTGAGTCTTCTACTGTTGTACATGAAACTGATGTTGAGCGGGAAGAAGTCAATGAAGTGTCAACTGAGGACATGCAAGAGGCGTCTATTTCTCATACTAGAGACTCTGATGTACTTACCCTCTTGTTCAGTTGTGTCTGGGCCTTCCACATCTCTTTCTGTCCTTGTTAGAGCCGGTTGTCCTTTGTCTTTGAAGACTGTAGTATACACCTTTTGTATGAAATCTTTTGTTTTTGGCAATTTCAAGCATTGTTATAGCCTTCAATGCTCAAAACAATGATTGACTTGGTTTCTAGTGAAAACTGTTTATTTCTTGCCATATTTGATCTAATATTGACCTTAAGACATGTCAGTCTATTGCATACTGTGGCAACACAAAGACAATGTTAAGCTTCATTTAACAAACCAAATAGCTTTCAACTTTGTTTGATATAATGGCAAGTGTTTTTCTAGTACCAAATTAGCAATTTAGCATGATTACTCAAGGACAAGTGTTGGAGTGATGGCTGCTGGTAGATTTGGTCAAAAATGACTTTTTTCAAATAGTGTTTTTGCTGTTTTTTTACATGCTGTTTTTTTACATGTACTGACTATACTTTGTGATCAGTTGAATGCCAATTTGGTGAATTAAAGTATTCCTCTTTCCTTTCCAAAACCGCAAAATCTCTACATTATTCCAATCTTTTGGCCACCAGTGTATCACCCATGTGAAAAAACTAACTGCTCCACTAAACTTAATAGCATGTTGTGCCCCCTTTAGCAGCAACAACCGGGAACCTAACACTTTCGATAACTGGATATCAGTCATTCACAACGCTGTGATGGAATTTTGGCCCTCTCTTCTTTGCAGAACTGCTTTAGTTCAGGTTCTTTGGAGGGTTTTCGAGTATGAACTGCCCGTTTAAGGTCCTACCACAGCATCTCAATCGGGTTCATGTCAGGACTTTGACTGGGCCACTCGGACATTTTTTGCTTCTTTTGAGCCATTCAGAGTTGGACTTACTCCTATACTTTGGATCATTGTCTTGCAGCATAATCAGTTGTGTTTGAGCTTCAACACACAGACTGATGACCGGAAGTTCTCCTTTAGGATTTTCTGGTAGAGCAGAACTCATGTTTTCCTCAATTATTGCAAGTCACCCTGGCCCTGAAGCAGCAAAGCATCATCACACCATGCTTTACCATAGGTATGATGTTCTTTGTGTGAAATTCTGTTTAATTTTTGTCTGATGTAACTCTTCCAAACAGTTCCACTTTTGACTCATCAGTCCACAGAACATTCTCCCAAAAGTCTGAGGATCATCAAGGTGTGTTTTGGCAAAATTCAGTCAAGCCTTAATGTTCTTCTGGGTTTGCAGTGGTTTTCGCCCTCGCCATTCTTAGATGGATGTTATTTGGCCTGGGTCTTTCTGATAGTGGAGTCATGAACAATTATTTTTATTGAAACGAGAGAGGCCTGCAGTTCCTTGGATGTTGTCTTGGCATTTTTGTGACTTCCTGGATGAGTTATCGAAGTGCTCTGGGAGGAATTTTGGAAGGTTGGCCATTTCTGGGAAGGTTCAATAAAGTTCCAAGTTTTCTCTATTTGGAGATAATGGATCTCACTGTGGTTCCTTGGAGTCCCAGAGCTTTTAAAATAACATTGTAACCCTTCTCAGACTGATTTATTTCGATCACATTTCCTAATTTCTGGAATTTTTTTTATTTTTTTAGATTTGATTGAACAGGGCTGGCAGTAATTAGGTCTGGGTGTGTCTAGTCTAGCTGAACCCCAATATGAATGCAGTTTCATAGATTTGTGGATTGGCAAATACTTTTTCACACAGGCCCAGTTGGTATTGGATAACTGTGGCAAGGAGAAGGGCAGGGCTGGGCCGTGATTTCGCACGCCCGGACCCTAATCAAGCTGACTAGAGGGATAAAGGCTGCTGGAGGTGGAGGTTTGGGAGAGAGAGAGAGAGAGCTTCAGGCAGCTGCCCTGAATTAGTTTTTATGTATTTTTGTTTAATTAAATATTACTTTGATTCTTCATTCAGTTCTCGCCGCCTCCTTTCCATTTTACTCCGTTACAATAACTTTTTTGCTTCAATAAATAACATTATCATTTAAAAACTGTATTTTGTGTTTTCTCAGATTGCCTTTGTTTTGTTAGATTTTGTATGAATTTTTTGAAAAGATTTAGTACGAGCTATACACAAAAACAGAAGAAATTCAGGATGGGGGCAAATACTTTTTCACAGCCTGTGTGTAATTAATTGAAAATGTTTAACATGACAATATTTCTTGAATGTGGTTAACGCGTTTACCAATTTTCACAAAATACATTTTATTTAGCTCCATGCAAGTTCTAAACACTGGTTGAAATGGGGTGGAACCTTTGCAATTCGGAGTCAATTACACAGACATGCACACTCACAAATGTGATTCTGTGTCAGTGATTGAAAAAGGACCTCTTATAAAACTAACGCAGATGGGGCTGTGACAAAAATCAAGTTCTGTCACCTGAATCTTAACACACAAAATTGCAATAATGAGAGACAGCTGCACAGCTTGTATGTCTGATGCCGCACCTCAAAGTTACAATAATTCAACTTTGAACCACTTGCCACTGACCTTTTTGAAGCATCAGCTAATGATTACCAGACAATTCGGATGAGGTATCCTCAGGTGGTGCTAGCACAAGAGCAGAACAAGACGTTGGTTGTGTTCGGAATGGCTTACTTCCATACTATTACTATTTCTGCCATACATGGATATGACAGAAGCAGTACGAGTGTTGATACTATGCCATTACAAACGCTGATGTTCTCTGCAGTGCTTTTCATGTGGAGTTCAAAGTGGCACTTGAGTGACACGAATCATGAGAATTCCAAATTCAAAGTGGATGGCCATGGCCTTCCAGCTGATTAATATTGTGGAGGATGAGGTTTCAGAGATTTATTGCACATTGAAATGAATATGCAAACTTTCGGGACACATTCTTTAAATTTGTCACCTCCCACATAGACTTTACAAGTTTCCCCAATGTCATGTGAATTGGTGATTTAATAAAAATAATTAATATGATTTAATTGGTGATTTAATAATTTTGTTTTCCTAAAAAGGAAATGCATTTATTTTGACAGGAAAAGTATATATAGAAAAAAATGTCAGCACTTTCAAAATCTCTTAATCGCTATTATCTAATAAAAATCATGTGATTTAATTGTGATTCAATATTTTAATAGACTGACAGCACTAAAAAATATTTTATTCTTGGCATTGTTTTTTTTACTTAATGCTAAAAGCAAGAAGCTTCTCTCCTTTTAGTTGAATAATATATTAGCTTTTGCTTTAATTCTGAAGCAAACCCCTCAATCAAGTTATTTGAGAATCCCTGAGGTAATTTTCCTCATCTGTCATTTTGACAGATTTAAAAAAAAACAAAGAAAACAGTTTAGATGGCATGAAATTAAACTAGCCCATCAGTTTTCTTTGTAACCATCTTTGTTTGTTTATTCTCTCACGAGGGAGAGTCAAAGACCCTGAGAAAAAGGCACCTTTTTGAATAAAAAAAACCTCACAGAAAATAGGTGACACATAAAAATAATATGGTTATTACATTATTTGAGGTACAACCTTTGATTGGAATGTGCATTCCCTAACATCCGGTGGCATTTAGCAGAATCTGGATGGAAACGATACTAAAATTTCTACGGGTTGAGATTTCCGTTTCATATAGATTTAACCACCACTAAGCCAAATAATCTTTCTCTTCCACTGCCATTTTACTGTTGATTTGCATTGTACACAAGGATACAAGGACATGCATTAAACCATTGCTTTGTTAAACTGCTCTTGCTTTTGATGTTTTGTTGCCAAATTTCTTTAGATTGAGGATGATGAAAAGCTGAAGAAGAGAAAGGAGAGATTTGGCATTCTCACAAGTGCAGCCTCTGCTGGAGTGGATGATTCAGAGGTATGATTTCAGACTCTTCAGACATTTGTTTGAGTTTTTCTATGGAATTTTTCAGATTTTTTTTAACTGAAGTGCCATCCTCTTTGAAAACTCACTGCTTACCAATGTTATACTTCATCCATTTAGAGAATGAAGTTAACAGATAAGTCCTCAAATATGTGACTATATGTGAGGAGCACCATTTCCATATTTGCTGTTTCATAGCAAAACCTTTGAAGATTTTCTCAAATCAGTCAGCTGTCTGCATCCTGACAGCTTCCTAACTGCAACAGAGTTGCTGTTATCTGCAGTGCTTACATACATAGCAAGTCAGCACAATCCTCTTTTTTTTTTTTTTTTTTTAGACAAAGTTTGCAGTTTTAAAAAGGTAGCATAGTCTTCTGTTATCGACTGGACGTTGATGTTAAGGCCTGTTCACACCAAATCTGACATAAATTTGCAAGACGAACTTCAATCGAAAGGTTTATTCACATAGAGACAAGTGTGCAAGTGAGATGAGTAAAAGGGCACTATTGCATACGACACTTGTCTTTATTTTTATGCATGTGTTTTGCTATGTATGTATGTATGTACTATACATGCATGGTATATTCCAAACAAACTCCTGAATCCAGCTTCTCTTTCTTTTATTGCCTGGAAAATACAAGACATGTTACAATGATGTAAATACAGGTATAATAACATTAAAGAGCACCTATTATGTTTTTTTAAATGTGCCTAATTTAGTTTTAAAGGTCTCATACAATAGATTTACATGCATCCATGGTCAAAAAACACTTTAATTTGCTCAATTTTAAATTGCACCTTTACCTTTTTTCCCTAGTGTCAAAAACGACTCATTCAGTGATCCATTCTAAATGATTAATTCTAAACTCCTTTCAGAAAGCCTTCTCTGCTCATGTACCAATCTGTTGTGATTGGTCAACCGCTTAGTGTACTGTTTGAGGGCGAGTCAATGCTGGTCGTGAAAAGCCAATGAAGACCAGAGGTGGGTTTTTTGTTACCAAATTACGTAGGTTAGTACAGGAAGTCTGGAATTACTAATGACTAGTTTCTGGTGTTCAAATTCGGTTCTTTCTTTTGGGAGTCAGTAACTACATTTGTCGTGCACTTTGATTTTTGAAACCTTGCAGACTTTTTTATATTCACAAACAGCTATATAACGCACTACATGAAAGGTAATATTTGAAAAACCATAATAGGTGTTCTTTAAGTAAATATGGACATAGTATATATGATGCATCAGAACATTACAAAATAGTATAAAAGAAAACACATTCACAGGGTCTTTTAATTATTGCATATTTGTATTGAATTCAGGCTTGAATACTTATCATGCACTAAGCTTGTAGTAAAATATCACAAGACTTTATAGGCAATATTTTTTGCTTACAAATAGCTGAACCTCACTGCTTTTTTATATAACAGGCACAGTGATATACATATTAATATTATAAAATATGAGGTATCAGCACATTACATAAATTATTATTAAAATTATGTTTTTACTGCTTCTATATTACTACTTTACTGCATATTTGCATTGAATTCAGTGTTTTTGTGTGTGAGAATAGAAGTCCTATATCATTTTCGGTGGTGCATATCAGCCGCATGTCCAATGCAAGTGTTTGCTACTTGATTAGTGGCAAAAATTTTTTTAGAAAAATCTGACTCCCCTGCATAAATAAAAAACAACAAACTTTACATTGTCGACAGATGATTTGTCTGACCCGGTCTGAATAGCATCATTGGAATCCATTGTTCCTATTTGAAATCTCGTTTGCAACGAACATTTGTACAGAAAATACAGGCTTGGTCTGAATAGGCTAGATTATACATCATTCAGCTCCAGTTTTGGTCTTGTAGACTTTATTATTGATGTGGCTTGCAGGTTTACATGGATGATTTTTGTTAGTGCATTCATGTTATTCTAGGGCTGCATCAGCCTGTTACCTTGTTTTTCATTACACAACAATTTTTTTATTTTTTTTTTCCCATTCTCTTTCTTTCAGGCAAAGAAGCGTAAACGTGCTGAGCGGTTTGGCAATGTTTAAAAATGGATCTGACCCTTTTTGTACTTTTGAATATTAAAGTTTTTTTTTTTTGTTTAGGCTTATCTTGCAATATGCTTTAATCTCTGTAATGCTATGGTTATGTTATTTCAATGTTGTTTACATTAAATATACCCCATTTCTTAAGTAGCGAATGTCATCTTATTTCCTTCATTGATGAATTGCATAGTTGTCCATTTGACTTGGCATGAGGTAAGGAATCCGAGGGGAAACAGTTTGTTTGTAGACTTTATGATTCAAAAGTTATTTTGGCATTATACAAAAGTGAAACTTCAAACTGTTGCTAGCACTAGGTTTTAGACACACAAATTTTGCTATGGTATAAGTTGTCTGTCCTCTTCATAACTTTCCTCCAACCGGTTCTGAGCATACGACAGCCATAGACTTCAATAGCGAAAGAAGCAAAATAATTAAAATGATCAGTTTACCAAATAGGTAGGGCTGGGTGATATGACAAAAAATATTATCACAATATTCTTTTTCATGTCATTCGATATTGAAATTTATCACTATATTGAATCACATTTGAACATTGCACATTTTTTTGAATTTCCAAAAAAAGAAGAGAACTAAATCCTTAATAGTCTTTACAAAACGGCATTGGGGGCCCAGACACAGCCAGTGCTGTGGTGTCTGAGGGATCTTGTATGACAATATATCAATTGAGTGCAGTTGGATGTGACTGTTATAAGATGATCTGTTAATTTTGAATCATAATGACTATGCATGTGTGTGTATATATATATATGTATATGTATATGTGTGTGTGTGTGTGTGTGTGTGTGTGTATATATATATATATATATACACACACTGGATTGTGTATATATTATGTATATAATCCACACTGGATTGTATGTATATATATATACATACATATACACACACACACACACACAGTCAAGTCCATAAATATTGGGACATCGACACAATTCTAATCTTTTTGGCTCTATACACCACCACAATGGATTTGAAATGAAACGAACAAGATGTTCTTTAACTGTAGACTTTCAGCTTTAATTTGAGGGTATTTACATCCAAATCAGGTGAACTGTGTAGGAATTACAACCATTTGTATATGTGCCTCCCACTTTTTAAGGGACCAAAAGTAATGGGACAATTGGCTGCTCAGCTGTTCCATGGCCAGATGTGTGTTATTCCCTCATTATCCCATTTACAAGGAGCAGATAAAAGGTCCAGAGTTCATTTCAAGTGTGCTATTTGCATTTGGAATCTGTTGCTGTCAACTCTCAATATGATCCAAAGAGCTGTCACTATCAGTGAAGCAAGCCATCATTAGGCTGAAAAATCAAAACAAACCCATCAGAGAGAGAGCAAAAACATTAGGTGTGGCCAAATCAACTGTTTGGAACATTCTTAAAAAGAAAGAACGCACCGGTGAGCTCAGCAACACCAAAAGACCCGGAAGACCACGGAAAACAACTGTGGTGGATGACCGAAGAATTCTTTCCCTGGTGAAGAAAACACCCTTCACAACAGTTGGCCAGATCAAGAACACTCTCCAAGAGGTAGGTGTATGTGTGTCAAAGTCAACAATTAAGAGAAGACTTCACCAGAGTGAATACAGAGGGTTCACCACAAGATGTAAACCATTGGTGAGCCTCAAAAACAGGAAGGCCAGATTACGCCCGTTTCACACATACTCCGTTTGCAGTGCGTATTTTTTTCCGTACCCATGTTAACAGGTTAGAGCTTTTACACTGCACGCGGATGCAGTCCGTCGATCCGTTCCAGTTGCGGTGCGTATACAGCAGTGCAGCGATCGTTTACGCACCGAGTCTATTTTTGCTGTGCTGCACCGCACTGAATTAAAGTGGCAGCGCATTGTTCACATTAAAATAGACATAGATTGACAAGAAACCGTAATCATTTCATCATATATGCATAATTTCAGTTAATGTGTTCTACAGTTACTAAATTACAGGGTCAAGAAAAACAAAAAAGAATGATTATAGTCCCAAAAGTTGCAAAATGCCATCCTATATGATTTTTTTTACCCTAAAAAAAGACAGTGAACGCAAATGCGTCTCATTCTTCTCCTTCTTAGCAACAGATATAGCGCGATAGCTTTTCTTCAACTCGAACTACATGTAAAACAAAGAATCACAATGATTAAAATGAATTTTCATACTGTTTCAATGCCTTAAACAATCTCAAATTAAACGTTTGGGTTTAAAATCAAAATTCCTTACACATTTTTGATTTTGTGGCACACAGAAACTGCGGATCAGTAGCGCACTGCAAACGCAACATATGTGAAAGCACTATAGCGCGTGCTGCTCCTGTACCATATACGTACCGCATACGCACTGCACACGGAGTATGTGTGAAATGGGTGTTAGAGTTTGCCAAACAACATCTAAAAAAGCCTTCACAGTTCTGGAACAACATCCTGTGGACCGATGAGACAAAGATCAACTTGTACCAGAGTGATGGGAAGAGAAGTGTATGGAGAAGGAAAGGAACTGCTCATGATCCAAAGCATACCACCTCATCAGTGAAGCATGGTGGTGGTAGTGTCATGGCGTGGGCATGTATGGCTGCCAATGGAACTGGTTCTCTTGTATTTATTGATGATGTGACTGCTGACAAAAGCAGCAGGATGAATTCTGAAGTGTTTCGGGCAATATTATCTGCTCCTATTCAGCCAAATGCTTCAGAACTCATTGGATGGTGCTTCACAGTACAGATGGACAATGACCCGAAGCATACTGCGAAAGCAACCAAAGAGTTTTTTTAAGGGAAAGAAGTGGAATGTTATGCAATGGCCAAGTCAATCACCTGACCTGAATCCGATTGAGCATGCATTTCACTTGTTGAAGACAAAACTGAAGGGAAAATGCCCCAAGAACAAGCAGGAACTGAAGACCGTTGCAGTAGAGGCCTGGCAGAGCATCACCAGGGATGAAACCCAGCGTCTGGTGATGTCTATGCGTTCCAGACTTCAGGCTGTAATTGACTGCAAAGGATTTGCAACAAAGTATTAAAAAGTGAAAGTTTGATTTATGTTAATCTGTATTGTAATGTATTGTAATGTATGTATGTAGGTATGTAGGTAGGTAGGTAGGTAGGTAGGTAGTCAGTCATAGTGCTGGTCATATAATTAGAATATCATCAAAAAGTTGGTTTATTTCAGTAATTCCATTCAAAAAGTGAAACTTGGATATTATATTTATTCATTACACACAGACTGATATATTTCAAATGTTTATTTAATTTAATTGTGATGATTAAAACTGACAACTAATAAAAATCCCAAATTCATTATCTCTGAAAATTTGAATATTACTTAAGATTTTTAGAAATGTTGGCCAACTGAAAAGTATGAGCATGTACAGCACTCAATACTTAGTTGGGGCTCCTTTTGCCTGAATTACTGCAGCGTGGCATGGAGTCGATCAGTCTGTGACACTGCTCTGGTGTTATGAGAGCCCAGGTTGCTCTGATAGTGGCCTTCAGCTCTTCTGCATTGTTGGGTCTGGCATATCACATCTTCCTCTTCACAATACCCCATAGATTTTCTATAGGTTAAGGTCAGGCGAGTTTGCTGGCCAATTAAGAACAGGGATACCATGGTCCTTAAACCAGGTACTGGTAGCTTTGGCACTGTGTGCAGGTGCCAAGTCCTGTTGGAAAATGAAATTTGCATCTACATAAAGTTGGTCAGCAGCATGAAGTGCTCTAAAACTTCCTGGTAGATGGTTGCGTTGACCTTGGACCTCAGAAAACACAGTGGACCCACACCAGCAGATGACATGGCACCCCAAACCATCACTGACTGTGGAAACTTTACACTGGACTTCAAGCAACGTGGATTCTGTCTCTCTCCTCTCTTCCTCCAGACTCTGGGACCTTGATTTCCAAAGGAAATGCAAAATTTACTTTCATCAGAGAACATAACTTTGGACCACTCAGCAGCAGTCCAGTCCTTTTTGTCTTTAACCCAGGTGAGACGCTTCTGACGCTGTGTCTTGTTCAAGAGTGGCTTGACACAAGGAATGCGACGGCTGAAACCCATGTCTTGCATACGTC